>NW_026612768.1:0-49971 GCF_029582105.1 Oenanthe melanoleuca | reverse complement strand
TCCATGGGGGAATTATGATTTTGGAAAATTCCATTTGAAAGATCCCAAGGGAATTTATTAAGACTTCCTGTAAAAGGACAGGGAGTTTAATACAGAGGGGAAAAAAAAAAAATAACAGGAATTTTGATTTCCACCAGAACAGGGCTTGACTTCATAAGTGAAATTCCCTTATGGTCTCCCCCATCCTGTTCCCATCCCATTTTCCCCCCTCCTCATCCCATAAAACAGAGTCTGGGATCAATGCCCCGTGTGTATGGGAATAAAGAGGAATCCTGTCATTCCCAGGTTTTTCTGTGGGATGGGGCAGGGGCAGAACTGCTGGGAAGGGCACAAATCCTGGGCTGGCTGGAATGGGAATTTTTTCCCTTCCAACCAAAATTTTCTGGGATTCTGGAATTCTATGGAAAACAACTTAAATATTCCAAAAATCACTGGATTTTTTTTGTGTGGATTTTCAATGTGCTTTTCCTCACAAACATCATTCATTTCCTCTTTTCCTTTCCTATTTGTGTTGGGATTTCTCCCTCTCAGAGGGAACCATTGGAGAAGGGGAAAACCCTCATTCCATAGGGAAGGGAATCCAGCCAGAGGCTTTCCCTCCATCCCAGTCCACCCCAAGAACTGGTTTCCCTGTCAGATTTCAATCCCAGGATTGTGCAAAGCAGTTTTTCCCAAAGAAATTAATTTTCCTCAAATCAATTTTCCCAATAAATCCCACCTTTCCATAGCCAGGATTTTTTTTTTTTTTTTTTTCCCTCAAAGCCAACCCCCAGCACTTCAATTCCCTCATCCCTGGATTCCAACAAGATCAGGATCTGACAATTCCTTTTCCCAAGCACCTCCTCAATAATTTGGAGTTCTGGCACCTCCTCCTTGGCTGCTTCCAGAGCTCACTCCAAGATTTAGGAATCGTGTTTCACTCCATATTAATGCCTGAAATTTTATTATCCCAGGATCATAAAAGCCCAGCTGCTGATGGCAGCCCCAGCCTGGGTTATTTCACCCTGCTGAATTCCTGGGATTGAATCCAGAGTTTCTCCATCACTGTGGGGAGAGAGCCCTCTGCAGATCGCTGGATAAATTCACCCACTCAAAGGAAATATTCCTCCTGCAGGCAGATCCCTGGGAAAGCAGCATGGCTGGACACCAGGATCTGGGATCAGCCCTTCCCAGGCCAGGTCAGCCTTCAAGGACAGGTTTGTTTTATCCAGGACATGGGATTTCCCCCTTTTCCTGACATTTTTCCTGCTCTTCCAGAGGAGGAGAGACCTGACAAGGGATCAAATCCAGGATTTCCTCATTTTGGCTGAGGATGCACCAGAATTTTGTGAACTTCTCCTTCCATCATTCCCTTCTGTTCTCCCTAAAATGTTTGTTAGACATGGAATCATAAACCCTGGAATGGTTTGGAAGGATGATCCCACTCCACCTTGGGCACCTTCCACAATCCCAAGCCCCATCCAACCTGGCCTTGGACACTTCCAGGGATCCAGGAACAGCCACAGCTGCTCTGGGAATTCCATCCCAGGGTCTCCCCACCCTCCCAGCCTGGAATTCCTTATCAAAATCCCTTCTAAGCCCCAGGAGAACAGGGAAGAGCCCCTGTGCTGGTTCAATCCCCAACAGCAGGGATCAAAATTTCCCAGGATTGCAATCATGGGAGCAGGGAACATAAAATTCCCTTCCCACTGAAATTATTCCACTGAAATTATTCTCCACTTGGCTTCCATAGGGGTGTCCATAAATCCTGGCTCTGGTGTCATCCCAACTTCCTCGAGCCTTGGGGCACTTCCCTGTCACTGGACATGGGCCAGGCAGGGCAGGAAATCTGGGACAGCCTGGAATTTTGGAGAAGTGGAGCAGGAAGAGCTGGTAGAGGTAAGGAGAGGATCTTGGAAAAGACAGGAACAATGAGGGTGGTGGGAAAAAAACTCCAGCCAGGAGCAGGAAGGGAGGAAGCCACAAATGGAAAAGATATCCAGAATATTGGAGAGGGTTTTCCTAAAGTCTGGGGATAGCTTGAGCAAATCCCACCCCTTTGGGTGCTATTCCAGCTGAAAGAGCAAATCATGGAAAAGCCAGCATTCCTAAAAACCTTCCAGGAGGTGGGAGAGGGACACCAGGGCTGGGTTCCTCCTGGTGGCACTGGACATCTCCAGGAACAGCAGGACCTTGTCATGGATCAGCACCTCCCCATCAGCCTTTGGGGTGAAAAGTAATTCCCTGCTCTCCCAGTGAAAATTTTGGGAAGTTTTGGGCTTGGTAGTGCACAGAAGAATTTGGGATTGGTTGGGCTGGAGCAGGAGAGGACCATGGAGCGGGATGATGCTGAAGGTTCCAGCCCAAACCTCTCCATGATTTTATGATGATTCAACCCAAACCTCTCCATGATTTTTTGATGATTCAGGCATGGAAAAGGACTCTCCACCTCAGAATTCTGTTGCAGCCAGGACCAAAGTGGAGCAGAACTCACTCCAGGACATTCCCACCTCCCATCTTCTTGTTGGATGGAGGAGAAACTTCAGCAAAACCCGAGCACATCCCAGCCCCTCATCCCACTCTGCTTTACAGCTCCACAGGGAAAGGAAAAAGGAAATCCAAGGAAAAAGCTTCTGTCCATCCCAACACAATCCCACCCTGGAAACTTCTGCATTTCCAGCACAACTGTGGGGAGGCAGCAAACGAGGCTGGAATAAATCAAGGAGAGCAGCAGGAGGGGCCCGGCATGCGGCTGGAATTAGCGGAGAGGGGAATTGTAAACAACTGGGGAAACGTGCCTGAAATTAATTTTTAGGACCTAATGGGATTTTGCTTGGAGCAGAGTCAAGAATGAGAAGCTTTCCATGGCAGGAGGAGGCACTTTGCATAAATTTGCATCCTGACGTTGGCTGGCTCTTCCCGGCCGGGGACGGGAGCGCCGTGCGTCCCTGCACGGCTGCACGGGGGTTTGGGAATTGCTTCAGTCGTCACCCACAGCTCCTCTGGAGGAGTTTTCATGGGAACAGGCGCTTGGAAGCCAGGATTGCTGGGCTCTGGAATGCCATGGGATGAAAGAAAGGGAAGGACGAGTCGCCAAGCCCGTGGTGTTGTCATGCGTGAACTGGAGGGAATTGTTAATTCCATAGGGAGCTGCCAGGGAAATGGGACTCCTCAGGATGGATTGGATCCTGTGGAAGAAGGGATGAGGTGTTTTGGGAAGTGAAATGATCAGAGTAGGATCAGGGAATGGTTTGGGATGGAAGGGACCTTCAGGATCATCCCGTTCCATCCATGGGCAGGAACACCTCCCACTACCCCAGGTTGCTCCAAACCCCATCCAACCCAAACCATCCAGGTCCCCTCCAACCCAAACCAGCCTGGAATTCCATCATTCCATGATCCTATGAACAATCACAGCAGGAATCCCTGCCAGCTCCCCAAAACTCTCAGTCTTCCTTGATGCTCATCCCAGCAAAAACCCAGGAATTAAATCATTCCCAATTGATTAAGCTGTGCTTTAATTTACAATTATGTTCATTTACCTCACATCCCACTTCACTCTGCTTGGAAATGGGATCCACACGGATCTGGATCAAACTCACTAAAGCAGTGAAAGTTTTTCCCTGGATTGCCAAAGGCTCCAGCTCTGCATCTTTATCCCTTTGCAGGATATTTGGTTGGACTCTCAATCTCCAAAATGCCACCAGGGATTAAAGAAGCATCGAGAAGGTTAAAATTCCTTTGCTTTATTATTCCCACAGAATGAGGAAGGATTTCCATGGGCAATAAAATCATCCCCACTGGATCATTGGGAAGTGGGAATGTTTGAACATGACTTCCTGCCAAATTTGGAGGTTCTTCATCGACCAAAATCAAAGGTCCTTCATCAGCCAAACTCCTCCTTCATCTCCCAAAGTCCAAGATCCTTCAACATACAAACTTCTCCTTCAACATCTAAACTTCCCCTTCAACAGCCAAACTCTTCCTTCATCTCCCAAAGTCCAAAATCTTTCATCAGTCAAACTTCTTCATCAGCCAAACTCCTCCTTCATTTCCCAAACTCGAATTTCCTTCAACACCCAAACCTCTCCTTCATCATCCAAACTCAAATTTCCTTCAACATCCAACTTTTCCTTCATCATCCAGACTTCTCCTTCATGAGCCAAACTCCAAGATCCTTCGTCTGCCAAACTCCTCCTTCATCTCCCAAAGTTGAAGATCCTTCATCAGCCAAACTCCTCCTGATTTCCATAAATTTCAGGCAGAAAAGGGCTAAAGGAGAGCAGAACCCTCATGGGATTGAGGTGTGGAGTTACTTCCCTCAGAACCTCCAGAAGAACCTTCCAGATTCTTTTAACACAACCCCGCTGCCCAAATACCTGTCCCAGTTTTCCAGCTGGGACAACATGGAAAGAGAAGCTTTTCCTGCTATTTCGAGCCTCCCTGAGACTTCCAGGCATTTCCATTAATAAACTTTCCAGGCTTTTTCTTTGGCACAATCCAACCCCGACTCCAACGGAGACCAACTGGGGAGTTTTTCTCCTTCTTGACTCCAAGTGTTGACAGGCATGGGAAGAGCCTTCCCCTTACATCTCCAACTGCTGGAGCTCCCAACTTTTGTTCCATGCAGAGACACGGACAGGTCCTTAAGAAATTCCACACTTCAGCTGTCCCTCAGCTTTTCTGAAGGACACAATCCCAGTAGCTCCAGTGCCCCCAGCAAGCATTTTGGAAAACATCAAGCTGGGATGACTCTGCCAAGTATTCCCAGGGCAAGAACCACCCTCAGCTTCCCAAACATCCATAATTCTCCATTAAACACAGAGGAACGCCAAGTCCTTCCCTCTTTCCTCTTCATGTCATTATTTTTGGGAACAATAAGTCAAAATCTCGCAGTTGGGCAGCTGGAAAGGAAACACTCCTGGGAAAAAACACAGCAAAACGTTCCTGGTGCTACCTGGGTGGGATGAGCTCATCCAATTTCCAGTTTTCCTCAATCCTTCGGATTCCCCAGTGGGAAAAATCCTTAATAAAGACACGGATTTGCTATTTTTAGTTACGTTTACAATCTCCAAACGCCTCCAAGATGTTTTTCTTCCGTCCAGCTCCTTCTCTGCAGATGGAGCCCGGGAAGAGCCGTGGGAGGTTGGGCTCTCGTCGAAAAATTCCTTTTTATTGGACATTTTCTGCTCTCTAACAATCACGTCATAAATTCAGCAGGACTTTTATGGGAACTCCCAGGGTGTTTTTATTTCAAATATCATAATACAGAGGAGGAGGGGGGAAAATCCTACAGAGCTGGAAGCAGCTCCTGGTTTTCATGTTTTAACAGGGATTTTTAAAGGAAGAACAGTTCTGAATGGCAAAAACTCTTTAGGAAAAGCATTGCTGTGCCAAGGAAAGGGGTTGGGGTTCTGCAGAAAAGTTGGAATTTTCTGCTGGAAAAGGGTATCAAGGGTGGGATTCTGCCCCTCTGCCCCCTCAGGTGATTCCCCACCTGCAGAGCTGCTCTGGATCCAACAGCACAAGGACCTGGAGCTGCTGGAGAGATCCAGAGGAGCCCCCAGAGCTGATCCAGAGCTGGATCCAGGCTGGGAGAGCTGGGAATGTTCCCCTGGAGAGGAGAAGCTCCAGGGAGAGCTCAGAGCCCCTTGCAGGGCCTGGAGGGATCCAGGAGAGCTGGAGAGGGACTGGGGACAAGGGATGGAGAGACAGGACACAGGGAATGGCTCCCACTGCCAGAGGGCAGGGATGGATGGATATTGGGAATTGGGAATTCCCAGAGCAGCTGTGGCTGCCCCTGGATCCCTGGCAGTGCCCAAGGCCAGGCTGGACATTGGGGTTGGAGCAGCCTGGGACAGTGGGAGGTGTCCCTGCCCATCCAGAGGTGGCACTGGATGAGCTTTAAGGTCCCTTCCTACCCATTCCATGATTCCATGACTTTGCAATGGTCAAAGGGACACGAGTTCCACTCTCACCATCCATCAGTGATGGACACAGGATGAGCAGAGGAGAGGACAGAAGGAACCTGCTCCAATTGTCCCAGCTCCAAGTCACGACCTTCTCTGAACTTCCATGGAGTGCCCAGAGGCAGAAAAACACAATTCCATCGCTCCATGGAATCAGGGAACTCCAGAACAATTTGGGTTGCAAAGGAACTTAAGGATCATCCCATGAATCCCATTTCTATGGGCAGGGACACCTCCCACCACCCCAGGGTGCTCCAAGCCCTGTCCAACCTGGCCTTGGGCACTTCCAGGGAAGTGCAACATTGTGGACACTGCTGAAGGCCTGGGCAAAAGCTGCCAGGCCTTCTTCTCAAGTTCTAAGTATTTTTTCTCAGGCCATGAAACTTTCTCAGCCTCAGCTAGGATTTTTCCCAAGCTAGAGACTTTTCCTTTACTGTAAACATAAGAGAAAGAATTATAACAGAGATAAACACCTGCAAGGTCCATGGGAAAGCCTGGGACAAGAGGTGTCTCTCTCTCTCTGACCAATGATCTGTCTGTATTTTGTTTTGCATGATCTGCCTTATTTAAGGCAATGGTTTCTTTCAATAAATTGCTTTTTCTTGCTTTCCTGCACCAAGCAGAGAGTGTCTTGTTGCTGTGTTTTCTCTCCACTCCGTAATCTTTCTCCACAGCAACACAACACGGGCAGCAGGAGCAGCTCTCCATCCAGGAATTCCCTTTGGATCTGATCCCAGCAGGAATGGGCTCCTCCCTGCCCAGGGCTCACTGCTGTTCCCAGGAACTCAGAGCAGGTGCAGGAGCAATCCCATGGGCTGTGTCCAGCAGAGGCTGCTCCCACATTTTCCATTCTTCCTGGAACAAGCACAGGAAAACTTCCCAAGGCAATTCCTGCAACGTTGGCTGGAAGAGTTAACAACAAACAGGGCAGGAGGATAAAAGGATGGCAAAGTCCTGGGATCATTTTCCTGACTGGAAGTTCTTTGGAGTCCTTGGCCAGCCCCTGAGGCTGAGGGCAGCTCTGCAGGGGAGGGTCTCATCCCTTTGGAAGGTACCAAAGAATTCCAAGAGCTGCCCATCCCTACCCCCTCAGAGGCCATTTCCAAGGTGTGGATTCCCAATTCCCACATCCAAGTACCCTGTGCTGTAGGAAACATCCCATGGGATCCCTCCACTCTCCCCCTGCCATTGCCACAGGTCCCCCAGAATTCCCAAATCCCCTCCATCAACCATCCCAGAGCCCTTGGAAACAGCCAAGCATTTTCCAAGCATCCCAAATATTTAAGGAAAAAAACTATTCCAAACAGCTCTGCTCAGACATTCCAAAGATGGAAAAAAATTCCCAGGAACCTGCTTTGGAAGCCTGGGACCTGTAGAGTCAGGCCAGCAGCCCAGCAGAGGGATTTTCTCCCAAAAGCAGCAATGATCCCAAATCCCCCCAGAGCTGGAAGAGGCAGCAAAACCCTCGGCTCGGGCAGAGTCCGGCCGGGAGCACCACAAAAGGAATTTCAGCAGCTGTCAAAAACTGGGAATTCCTTTCATGGCCCTGCAGCAGATGGACACTTGAAAGCCAGACCTTGGCTGTGGGTGTGACCACTCCAAAACCACGGCCTGGAGGGGCCAGGGCTGGGGATGAAGCTTCCTTCCCATGATCCCAGCAGGTTGGAGAATCCCAACCACTCCAGCACTCCAGGGCTGCTCCTGCTTCGTGTCACAGAGCCATCTCCTCCAAATTCCAGCCCACCCTGGTGCCTTTTATCTGGGCCAAGAGCATCCCAGGGCCTGGTTTTTATAGGGCAGAGGGATGTCAGAACTTCCAAGGCTGGAGCGTGGAGAGAGTGGGAGGGAATCCAATGAAAAGAGGCAGGAGGTGGCATTTCCAAGGAGGGGAGAAAGAAACATCCCAATTTTTAAAAGGCCAGAATGTTGGTGGGGGATAATCCAGAGGGAATGGCCAGGAGGATACTGAGGGATGGACTTGACCCCAGTGCCAGTTTGGGGCTGTGTCAGAGTTGTTCACATTTTCAACAAAAGGCAGCGACGTCAAATTAGCCAAAGGAAAACAGATTTTCCTATGGATAAAGGAATTCCTGATTTTCCTCACAGGGATCCCTGTTCCTCACCAGAACCCCAGCACCACACCAGGATCCCTGTCCCATTCCAGGATCATTGTCCCATGCTGGGAACACAGTCCCATGCCAGGATCCCTGCCCCTCTCCATGATCCCAGTCCTATATTGGGATCCCATTCCCATGCCAGGATCCCAATCCTACACCATGACACCAGTCCCACACTGGGATCCCAATCCCATGCCAGGATCCCATTCCCATGCCAGGATCCCACATCTGTCCAGGCCTCTGGGGCTATCCCAACTTAATTTCAGCCTGGAATAAAATTGGAAAATACACAGAAAAGGTGAAATTCAGGACATTTCACTTGAGGCTTGTTCTAAACAACAATATTGGGATTTTTCATTTCCAAGTTGGATTTTCCAGGAGAGCTGAAAGTGAAAATTATCCCTTGAGGAACTGGGAAAAGCTGTGCCTGGAACTGGAGCCAGTTTAAAGAGAATTTTTTTCCTTGAAAGTCAACGAGGGAAAATTCTTCTGCTTCCCACCTTTGGTGTGGCTTCAGCCAGGGAAGGGAAGGGATGGATGGATGGATGGATGGATGGATGGATGGATGGATGGATGGATGGATGGATGGGAATTCCAGCTGGCAGCATCCCAGTCAGGGATGCAAATCTGGGCTTTATCCAGATTCCAGCTGTTGGGAATAGCTGGACACAGCAGAGTTTTGTGCATGGAGATCTGCTGACATCTACAGGGCATTCCAGAGATTCCATGGCTCCGTGGAATCAGGGAATTCCAGAGCAATTTGGGTTGCAAGGGAACTAAAGGATCATCCCATCCATCCCAATTCCATGGGCTGGGACATCTTCCACTACCCCAGGCTGCTCCAAGCCCTGTCCAACCTGGCCTTGGACACTTCCAGGGATCCAGGGACAGCCACAACATTCCCTGATGGAACCTTCCCACTGCTTTTCCAGAAATATTTTGCCCCAGGACAAGGGTGAGGGGCACTTAGGATGTCTCCCATCCAAGGAAAAATAGGAAAACCACCTGTCCAGATGGTTGGGCTCCCAGCCCAGGTGTTTTCCCACCAGAGAATCCAGAGGGAATCCCCAGGCACATCCCAACACCTGATCCAGCCTGGTCCACCCCACACACTGGGAATGGCCCCTCCAAGGGGAGAGGAGGAGCAGGAATGGCTGCAAACACCAGGAACAGGAGAGCCAAGGAGAAGGAAGGAAGCTGGGAATGGAGGAGAAATCCAGGGATTTTCCAGCTGCTCTTTGCTCCCTGGCATCCCCTGGAAGCAGGAATGGGACTCCTGCAGGTGGAAAATCCTCATGGAGGAGCAGATCCTGGCACAGGGACAAGGATCCATCACCCTGGGAATGATCCACCAGGGGAAAAGCAGCAGGATGTGGGAATCACCAGAACAGCTTTCATCAGCATGGCAGATCCCACCTGCTCCCCTTTTCCAGAGGACAGGGCTGGGATCATCCCAAGAACCTGGATCACACAATAACCTGGATCAGCCCATCCCAGGAGCTGTGCTTGACCTGCTGTGGCCACCTCCAATTTCCAAGGATTCAATCCCACTGCTCCTCAAATTTCCATGGATTCAATCCCACTGCTCCTCCAATTTCCATGGATTCAATCCCACTGCTTCTCAAATTTCCATGGATTCAATCCCACTGCTCCTCAAACTTCCAAGGATTCAATCCCACTGCTTCTCAAATTTCCATGGATTCAATCCCACTGCTCCTCCTCCAATTTCCATGGATTCAATCCCACTGCTCCTCCTCAAATTTCCATGAACTCAATCCCACTGCTCCTCCTCCAATTTACACAGACTGAATCCCACTGTTTCTCCTCCAGCTTCCATGGATTCAATCCCACTGCTCCTCCAATTTCCATGGATTCAATCCCACTGCTCCTCCAATTTCCATGGATTCAATCCCACTGCTCCTCCAACTTCCATGGACTCAATCCCACTCCAACTTCCATGGATTCAATCCCACTGCTCCTCTTCCCACTCCTCTGCAGGACAAGTGACTTTTCCCACATGGAATTGTTTTATTAGGAAAAGATCCACTAACAATAAAAAACCCAAGAAGGGGAGTGAGATGCTCCTGGAGGGTTGGGAAATTCCAGGAGCAAAGCAAATTCCTCGTGACACTCAGCCAGATGCAGAGCAGCCAGCAATTCCCAAAGCACACAGCCCCTTCCCATAGGAATTCTGGGGCTGGCCATGGATATTCCCAAATACTCAGAGCCTCAAGGAGTCTGTGCACAGGAACAGGAGCACCAGTCCTGGGAAATGATCCTGCTTTTCCAAGGGCTGTTGGAATCTCCTTTCCCAGCGAGTCTGGATTGACCTTTCCAGCTCCAGCCTGGAGTTTTCCCACTTTTCCTTGCTCCAAGGAAGTTCCAGCTAACTGGGGGTGTCTGTCCTGCTCCCACCACGATCCCAGAAAGTTTTCCATGGAAGTTCCCCAGCAGCCAGCCAGGCTCCTGGGATCAGCCTCTCCTCCAGGCATGGCAGGATTTGGGAAGTTTGGGAGAAGGGAGGGACCTGAGGGACACGGGGTCGGTGTGAGGCAGATCCAGAGCTGGTTCCTGATGGATTCTCCTCAGTCTGAGTCGCTTCCCTCCTGCTTTGCTGATCCCACAGCTGATGCCAGCTCCTCCTCCTGCCCTTTCAAGCGCTCTCCTGCTGGGAGAAAAGCCATGGAGAGGGGATGGATTGGCTGGATTGGGAGAGACCCAGTGTCCTGGGCTGCCAGAAATGTGGATTCTGTCCCATCTGTTAACCCAGCTGGGGCAGTGCCCCTGATCTCCTGGCACACATTATCTGCTCATGGGCCATCTTTAAACCAGCTGGGCAATCATCTTTATCTTCCCACAGCCCATCCTCCCTCCAGGAGATATCTCCTGTTCATGGCCACTGAGTCCCAGGGCATGACTGATAAAATTCCATCATCCCACTGGGAGATGCTCCAGCCAGGGGAGGAGCCAAGCCTTTCCTACCCAGATAAAAACTGAGATTTGGGACACCAAGGCACCTTCTTTGCACTGGATTCCAGAGGAAAACCAGACCTTTGCACATCATCCCTGGAGCTTCAGAGGAAACTGCACCTTCTCCAGGAGCACTGCTCCAGCTGAACCACATCTGCCCCTGCAGGAGGATGCAGCCACCATTGAATGGGACTGTGCCAACACCCTGACTGACTGACGGGTGTCAGCTTGGATTCTGACTCTGGCAGGGTTGGGATTGTTCTGTGTAATACTGCATTGCTATTTTAATTTTCCTAGTAAAGAACTGTTATTCCTAATTCCCATATCTTTGCCTGAGAGCCCCTTAATTTCAAAATTATAATAATAATTTGGAGGGAGGGGGTTTACATTCTGCATTTCAAAGAGAAGCTGCTGCCTTTATTGGCAGACACCTGTCCTTCAGAGCAGGACACCCAGTGAAGGCCCCACAACCCTTCCCCTGGCACAATCCAAGAGCTCCTGGAGCCTCCTTGGGAAGCTCCACGGGACCAACAGCTCCCCAGATCCACTTGGGAAGGGATCAAGCCCCACCAATCCCTGCCTGGCCTGGTGAGCTCCCAGCAGGGATCATGGAATCCCTCTGGAAATTCCCCCCTTCCCCTGGAACGCACGGATCAGCTCAGCAATGGCTCTCTGGGTCCTCTTCTCCAGCTTCTCCAGCTTCTTGGACACATCCCTCTTCAAATCCCTGGCAGGAGAGCAGCAAGGTCAGCACAATTCCACAGCCAGGCAGGGCCCACCCATCCCAGGGGAAATTCCTTCTCTTTCCCAAGTGCCACCACTCCAGAACCAACCCATCCCTCGGCAACAAGCATTCCAAAGAATCAGCAGGAAAAGGGAATTGTGTCCTCCCCCACAGCCAGGAGGGTTTTCCAATTCCAGGGAATCATGGAATGCTCAGGGTTGGAAGGGTCCTTAAAGATCCCACGGGGTTTTCCTGGCATTTTTAAGCCTCCAATCGGGTTTTCCTGACTCCAACACCCTTTTCCTGGGAGCAGCATTCCACAGGCACTCACCAGTCAGGTTTCCTGGGAGCCAAGT
Organism: Oenanthe melanoleuca; assembly: GCF_029582105.1. Classification (NCBI taxonomy): domain Eukaryota; kingdom Metazoa; phylum Chordata; class Aves; order Passeriformes; family Muscicapidae; genus Oenanthe; species Oenanthe melanoleuca. Next base: position 37,856 of record NW_026612768.1, on the reverse strand, counting down.
TTGCCAAATCCTAGGGAAGGAGGGGAGACATCAGTGAAAGCCAAAGGCAACATTCCAGCCTGGACCTGGCATGGAGCAGCTCCAGATTCCCAGATCCCAAATCCCAAATCCAGATTTCCCAATCTAGATTTCCAAGTCTGGGTTTCCCAGATCCAGATTTCCAACTCTGGATTTCCCAGATCCTGATTTCCCAGATCCAGATTCCCAAGTCTGGGTTTCCCAATCCTGATTTCCCAGACCCAGATTTTCAACTCTGGATTCCCAGATCCAGATTCCCCAGATCCAGAATCCCAAATCCAGATTTCCCAATCCAGATTTCCAACTCTGGATTCCCAGATCCAGATTTCCCAATCCAGATTTCCAGCTCTGGATTCCCAGATCCAGATTTCCAGCCCTGGATTTCCTGATCCAGATTTCCCAATCAAGATTCCTCAGATCAGAATCTCAAATCCAGATTTCCCAATCCAGATTTCCAAGTCTGGATTCCCAGACCCAGATTCCCCAAATCCAGATTCCCAGTTCCAGAATCCCAAATCCAGATTTCGCAATCCAGATTTCCAGCTCTGGATTTCCAGATCCAGATTTCCCAGATCTAGATTTCCCAATCCAGATTTCCAGCTCTGGATTCCCAGATCTAGATTTCCAGCCCTGGATTTCCTGATCCAGATTTCCCAATCAAGATTCCTCAGATCAGAATCTCAAATCCAGATTTCCCAATCCAGATTTCCAGCTCTGGATTCCCAGATCCAGATTTCCTGCTCTGCATTCCCAGGAATTCCAGCTCCAGCTTTACCTACCACTTCATCAATGATGGGCTCTGGCTTGGCTGCTTCCAGCTGCTCCTTCACCGTGTCCTCCACTAGATGGGGGAACAGGATCAGTGTTGGAAAACTGGGAATTCCACCAGGGAGTCACTGGGAGCTCCAGAAGCTCCCAAAAGCTTCCCTAAAACCCCATTCCCACAGCTTTACTTAAAAACATGGCACCCACATGTGAGTGCATTCCTTCAACATCCAAACCCTTCTGGAGTTTCCTAAAAATCATCTGGGAATGATGGAAGCAGGTTGGGATCAAGGCTGGGAATTTTGCTCTCCCTGACTCATTTCCAGGCCTGGGACACTTTGGAGGAGTCAAGTCCAGCCCAGGACTTGGGGAAAGGTCTGGAAATACCTGGGATAATGGGAAAACACTCATGGAAAAAGCCACCCACAGAGGGGCTGTGGCACATCCCACTCCAGCACATGGATTTCATGGAATTAAGGACAATTTCAGTTGGAAAAGCCCTCTTGGATTGAGGCCAAACATTCCCAGCACTGCCCATGTCCCCAAGTGCCACATCCACAGGGACTTCAATCCCTCCAGGAATGAGGCTCCACCACTGCAGGACAACTGGAATTTTCCCAATATCCAACCTGGTTATTCCCTCTCTGCCATTCCTGTTCCCTGGGAGCAGATCCCAATTCCCCCCCAGCTCCTGTCAGGGAATTGTGCAGAGCCAGAATGTCCCCCCAGAGCCCCCTTTTCTCCAGGATAACATTCCCAGCTCCCTCAGGAATTCCCCAGCTCTATTCCATTCCCATGTCTTTCCTCTCCTATGGAAGTTTTAGGCTCCTACAAAAAAACAAGGAAAGGGCAGTGCCAGAATTCCCAGCCACTCCCAGCCCTCCCTTTTCATTCAGGGCATTTTTCAAGAGATTTATTCCAGAAAAACTCCACATTTCAGGACCCAGGGAACTCCTTCACCTCCCTCTCAGGTGATTTATGGAATTTCCAGGTGAGGAAATTCCAGTCCCAACGCCCTCAACTCCAAACTAAGATTTCCTTCAAGATAAATCCAACCAAAACCAGCCAGAATTTCTGGGAGGCTCCTCTGAGGATGAATCCTTGGATTTGGTCCTGGGAGAGTTGCCACCCCTCTTGTGCAATTCCAGATATTCCAGCCCCTCCAGGCTCCATGGACACCTCATCCCAGTGCATTTCCCACCCTGGAGCTTCCCCAGGCCTGGTTTCCCTTCCCACATTCCCAGTTTCTCCCACCTGAGGCCGGTTTGGCCGGGGGCAGCTTCCTCTTCTTCAGCTCTGCATCCTCAGGATCGTAATTCCGCAGCTTGATCTCCCTGGGAAAAGTGGGAAGAGCAGTGAGAAAAATCCAGGATGCCCCAGTGGGCAGCCAGGAAAAGCAGGAAAGAGGAGCCAGAGGCAGCTGAAATCATGGAATTGTTGAGGTTGGAAAAACCTCCATCATCAAATCCACTGATCCAGCCAAGGCCACCATGGATCTGTGTCACCAAGTGTCACATCCATGGACTCCCATTCCTCATTCCATGAGGAATATTCCCAATATCCACCCTGAGCCTCCCCTGGCACAGCCTGAGGCCATTCCCTCCTGTCCTCTCCCTGTTCCCTGGGAGAAGAACCCAACTCCCACCTGGCTCTGACCTCTTGGGTCTAAAAATTGGGATACTCAGGATGGAAGATCCAAAATAATGGAAAAAATTATTTCAGGGAAAGACAGGAGAAAAAAAAAAAAAAAAAGATTATTGGTTATCCAAGCAATTCTGGAAGTGCCAAAATCAGGGAGTAAATCCCAGTTCTGGAATAAATGGAGGGTGGAGCACCTGGAAGTTTTTCCACTTTTTCATCAACTCCAGGAAAACTCAGGAGTTGGGATTGAGCCACAATTCCAGGATATTCCCATCTAATGTGGGCTATAACTGAACACCCTCATTCCCATGAGTGATTCCTCACTGGAGCCAAACCCTGCAAGCCTCCAGAGGAATTCCCAGAAAATCCAGCTGGCAGGAGCTCATCCCACCTCCAGCACACTCTGGAGGCTGCAGGATCCATGAACAGCTCAGCCCACAGGGATAATGAAGGAGGTGAAGCTCAGGGAATGGGATTAATTGGGATAAACACTCCAAAAAAAGCTTGGGAAGCACCAGGTTTTTATGGAAAACACCAAAAATCCAACCTTGGAAGGTGGAAAATCCAACCCTTCCCACTCCAGCACAGGAATCTCCTGGCCAAAAGTGAGGCACTCCTTGGGAACACCAGGATGTGTCCCTGAGGAAAATGATGGAATTCCAGAATGGAAGTGACCCTTGGGATCAGAGCCATGGGCTGGGACACCTCCCATGATCCTTGGGCACTCCCAGGGATCCAGGGGCAGCCAGAACAACTCTGGGAATTCCAGCCCAGCCCCTCCCCACCCTCCCAGCCTGGAATTCTTTCCCAAAAAAAGAACTGGGAGGATTTGGAGAGTGCAGCATTCCTGAGTGAAGCAATATCCTAAATATCCCAAATCCATGTTTCCCTCCTGGCTGGGGAGGCAGGAGGGATCCCAAGTTTTTTTGGGAGGAGCCCCTTGGCACGGGCACGCCGGGAATGTGCGGAATGCCGGAGTGCTCTGATGGGAACCAGGCCCCTCTGGAGCTCCACTGCTCCAGCCCCAAGGGTTTCATGGAATAAACAAGGCCATGGATTTTTCCAAGCTTTCCAGCTGCCAAAATCCCCGTGGCAGGAGCAGGGAACAGGGATTTCCCCCAGTGTCACGGGTTCCTCGCTCCTGTCCTTATTCCCAAAAGTCACTTGGAGCTTCCCAATCCTGCTCCCTGAGGATGAGGCTTTCACCTCCAGGAGCAGCAGGAAAAATGTCTGGAGATCATGGAATCATCCTGGAATGGGCTGGGTTGGGAGGGATCTAAAAGATGATCCCATTCCCACCTCTGCCATGGGCAGGGATCTTCCACTGCCCCAGCCTGGCCTTGGACATTCCAGGGATCCAGGGGCAGCCACAGATTCTCTGGGAATTCCCAAATCCCAATATCCCATCCATCCATCCCTCTGGCAGTGGGAGCCATTCCCTGTGTCCTGTCCCTCCATCCCTTGTCCCCAGTCCCTCTCCAGCTCTCCTGGATCCCTTCAGGCCCTGCAAGGGGCTCTGAGCTCTCCCTGGAGCTTCTCCTCTCCAGGGGAACATTCCCAGTTTTTCCAGAGCAGAGGGGCTCCAGCCCTGGAGCAGCTCCATGGGATCCTCTGGATTCACTCCAGCAGGTGCTGCCAACATTCCTGGATTCCTCAGCCAAGGCACCAAAGGAGGAACAGGCAGAGACCCAGGAAAACCTGTCCTGACAAAAAACTCTTCCCTGGAAAAGCTCCAGAGTGTGTCCAAGCCCATCCTGTTCCCACAGTGGCTCCAGAAGGAAGGAATCCCAAAAAATCCCACCTCTCTCCACACCAAACTTGCCAGGCTGGCTGGTTTTCCTGCTGGAGGAAGGACTGGGAGACATCCAGGTGTTCCAGGAGAGCTGGAGAAGTTCCCAAATCCATCAGGATTCACTTCCCACAGGGTTTTCCCAAGCACCTGAGCCTTCCCAGGTGGGAAAGTTTCAATATCCATGAATAAAACTGGGATAAAGGCCACATTCCATGTGGAGTGTGGGATCCTGCTGGAGCTGGAGGATATTCCAAAGCATTCCCAGCCCAGCCATGCTGGGAATAACAATGCTGGAGCAAGGACAAACCTCATCCATTATTTTCTGTGGCTCCTCCAGGTTGGGATGGATCCAAACCCAACTTCCATCCTTGAGGTTCAACCAAAAGGAGCCCTGGAGGCACCTTGGGAGCACTCAGATGGCCATGAGATAACATCCAGGAAAACTGCTGGAATTCCCAGGATCAGAGCCAGGAGCCTGTGCAAGGATTGGGAGCAGAAAGATGCTCCAGACTTGCTCCCATTCCCAGGAATTCTCCTCCAGGAAATCTGAGCACCCAAAAATCCATGCCCAAAACACCACAGGGTGGATGAATTCCCACTAATGACTCCTGGAAAAAAAGCACAGAGCCAAGGAATGTGGAGCCAAGGGCTGGAAAGGTGTCACCTCTGGAAGCTCATCCCAATCCCAGCATTGGGAAAATGTGGGAAAATCCAGGATCACCCACAGCCTCTCCCAGGACCCAGCCAGGACTGGGATCATGGGAAGCCCCATGGATCAGCTCCATCCTGAGGGAAAATCCACAGCATCCTGCAGCTCCAGAGGGAGGAAGGCACAAAACATGGATCAGAACCAGCTCAGGGGTTTTCCCAGCCTGGATCCCGATGCTCTCAGCTTCCAGCTGGACTCAGTCCCTGTTTTCCCTTTTCCAACCTGGAGTAAAATGTGGCAATTCCCAGTTTTGCCCAGTCCCATTCCTACCCCTCCTCCTTTCCCTGAGCACATTCCCGGTGGGAAAAGATCCCTGGGATGCTCCATGTCCATGTCCCAGGAAGTGCCAACCCCGTGCCACACTTAATCCTGATTTTTTTTTTCCCCACCCTAAACCCCTTCCCGGAGATTTCCACACTCTGGGATGAAGGGAATCACGTTCTGGATGTTCCTGGTGAGCCCAACCCCCTCTGGAGCAGGATCCCGAGGGATTTGGAGGCAGGGATTAACAAACAAAGCACTCAGGACCTGCTCGGTGACATTCCAGAGGCAGGAATTCCTCAGGGAGATCGGGTTTCCCAGCCCAGCTCCTCCCCCAAAGCAGAGGATAACTCCCTGTCCAAGGGCAGGGCTCGGTTTTTAGGAAAAGTGGATTTACTTTTCCTAAAGCTGGAAAATTGAGATTAGTTTTGTCCCACCCCTCTCCAAAAAAAAAAAAAAAAAAAAAAAAAAAAAATCGCTGGATTTTTAGCTCTACTTTTCCCAGCTCTGAGGAGATTTGTTGGCACAAGGATGGGAATTCCAGGCTCCAGCAGGTCCCTAATTCCCAAATCCAGAGTTTTACCCCATGGGAATGAGAAGGAAAAGCTGAAATCCTCCCACACCCTTTTCCTGGGAAAGGTGGAGCAGCAGCTCTGCTTCCTGGTCCATGCAAAAATCCAAGGTTTTCACAGCTCCAGAAAGAATTCCCAGAGTTTGGATCAGGGATCAGAGCTGGGAGAAGAGCAGGGCTTGCAGGGCTGGGGATTTGCAGGAAAATGAGGAAGGAAAAACAGGATGGGGAGGTTGGAAGTGGCCAAAAAATGGGAGCACAGGCCAGGAAAAATGTTGGGAAAACCAGAGCTGAGGGGATTTTGTCCATCTGGGACAGAAAATTGGGAATCTCCATCCCTGGAAGTGTCCAAAGCCAGGGTGGATGGAAGAAACCTGGAATAATGGGAGTTGTCCCATGGAATGGGATCATCCTGAGGGCTCATTATGGGATTCTATGGAATTCCTTCCCCAGGGAACTTTTCCTGGAAAAATGAGCAGAGAGGGGAAAAACGTTGGAGAATCCCAGAATTGCAGAATGGAAGGGATTGCTTGGAAGGGATTTAAGGATGATCCCATTCCATGGGCAGGGACACTTCCACCATCCCAGGCTGCTCCAAGCCTGGCCTTGGGCACTTCCAGGGCTGGGATTTGATGGGATTGAGAGGGAATTCCCCAAACCCATTCATAACCAGAGGGAAAAGCAGGAAAAATAATCCTTGGATGACTCCATGTCCTGGCAGGAACCTCCAGCTCCTTCTTCCCAGAGTTTTCCCTCTCCAGCCATTCCTGAGAATTAGCTGGGAACGTGGAGAATCCTCAGGATCACAGGAATCATCCAAGCCAATCCATCCTGGAATTCCACACCTGGAGGGGCTGGGATGGAGCTCAAACAAATCAGCCAGGAGAGAAAATCCTGGGATTTTGCTTCACAAACCACAGGATTATTCCCTGAACCACCACATTCCCTATCCCAGAGAATTCTCTCTGCTTGGAAAATCCAGCCCAGCTCCTGGAAGTGCTTTGGAGGGAAAGGAGATTCCAGCCACCAGGACTCCTCATTTCCCAAATCCAGGTGAAATTCCAGCAGATTTTTCCCCTTTTCCCCAGGCCAGCAATTCCCTGTTCCACAGGGAAATCCAAATCCAAGAGGAAATCAAGGGATGGGCTCTTCCAGATCCAATTCCCATGGGAAAAGTGGACATTCCACAAGAAAAGCAAAAGGAAATTAAAAATTGGGAATTATCCAGCAAAATTTGGGATTCAAACATTCCCATGGAGCAGATTTTGCTGGAATTTGCCTTGGGAAATTCCCTCTGGATCCCAACAAAACAGGCTGAGATGGGAAAGGTGGAAAAACAGGAAAATCCATAGAAAAGTGAAGTTTCCCCACCCCAAAAGGGAGGAATCCCAAAGAATTCCATGAATTTGAGGAGAAAGCTGGGATGGAATTTCCCACTCCACACTTTCCTCTCCACCTTCCTTGGATTTTCCAGGAAATCATCCTAAGGATTTTGTCTGGATCTGCCACTGGATGAAGGGAAATCCATGGAAAATCTCATTTTCCTGGAGCTGCTGAGCACTGGGAATCCACAGATCCCTCCAGGCAATTCCCAGCATAAAATCAGCCCAAAGCAGGAAATTTTTTTTTGGGATTTGGAGGATGAATTCCTCATTCCAGCCAGGCAGGGGTGGGAAAACCACCCCAGATTCCATCAGCTCCAGAGGCAGAGCTGGAATCTGAGAGCTCCTGATTCCTTCATTATTCAGGAGCTTCCCAAGCTCTGGTTTCACCTCCTGAGCCTTTTCTGGCACAAATTCCAAGCACAAAAAGTTCCCTCTCCCAAGAAATTTGGTGCTTCCAGCCCCAAATCCATGTGGGATTTTCTCCACTAGGATATGTTTTTTCTGAGGAGTCATTCCCAAAAATAAAAAAATAAAATATTAAAAAATTAAAAATTTAAAAATTAAAAAATTAAAAATTAAAAAAATTTAAAATTAAAGAATTTAAAAATTAAAAATTTAGAAAATTAAAAATTTAAAAATTAGAAATTAAAAATTTAAAAATTTAAGAATTTAAAAATTAAAAATATAAAAATTTAAAAATTAATAAATTTTAAAAATTAAAAATTTAAAAAATTAAAAATTAAAAAATATCAAATATTTAAAATTTAAAAATTAAAAAAAATAAAAATTAAAAATTTAAAAATAAAAAATTTTAAAAATTTAAAAATTTAAAAAATTTAAAAATTTAAAATTAAAAATTTAAAAATTTAAATATTTAAGAATTAAAAAATTAAAAAATTAAAAAATTTAAAAATTTAAAAATAAACAATTAGAAAATAAAAAATTAAAAATTAAAAATTAAAAAATTAAAAAATTAAAAAATAAAAAAATTTAAAAATTTAAAAATAAAAAAATTCAACATTTTTAAAATTTAAAAATTTAGAAAATTTAATAATTTAAAAATTAAAAAAACAAAAAAAATTTAAAAATTTAAAAATAGGATTTATCTCTTTTTTTTTTCCTGGTTCATTTCACCCACAGAGGGGGTTTGAGGGATAAATCCATGGGAATCCATTCCAAATTTCCCATCCAAATTTGTGATCCCAAAAAAAAAGCCCTGGTGGGATTTTCCCAGCAGAAAAATGCCTTTGGAATCAGCTGGGATTTTCCAGGGAAAACAGGCACAGGAATTCCATGGAAAAAAAAAAAAAATCCATGCAGGAGTTGCTGGGAATTCAAGTTTTCCCTCTCAATCCATGGAATTTTTCCTCTGAGATGAATCCACCCATCCTTCATCCCAAATTATTTGAACCAAATTCCTATTTAAGGAAAATCCTCCTGGGAAACACATTCCAGAGGGAAAAGTGGGAATAAAGAAGGAATTACCTGTGCTTGACTGGCTCCTCTTCCTCATCTTCTCTGGGAATTTTGGATTCTGGTTCTCCACTCTCCTTGTTCTGCAAAAAAAAAAAAAAATGGGATAATCCCTCAGATTTTGGTTTCTCTGGAAAACCAGGAGAGCAAACAGCCCCAAAATCTGGGATTGGGATATTCTTGGGAATTATAGAGAAGGAGTAAGAACATATTTGGGAAGGAGTGATGCAAAGCTATAAAAATTTAGGAATTCACAGAGCAGGATTCTTTTCTTCCCTGATTTCTCTAAATTTGGGATGGAAAACATGGAATCCCACAGGGATCAGCACAACAATGGAGTTCCAGCTCCAGGAAAACATTGGAGCAAAATCCAATTTCTCTGGAATAGGGAAAGAGGCTCCATGGGCAGAATTCCCAGGAATTCCCTTTTCCATTCATTATCCAGGCAGGAGCAGGGATGGATGGAATTTCCCAGAAGGAAATGAACTTCCCAACTTCCCAAAAAAAGCAGGAGCAGCTCCAGATTTCCCAGGAGTGGCAGCAGGGATGGACACAGCAAACACAGCTCATCCCAAATTTTCTTTCCATGGGAATAAGGAGATTTTAGTCCTCTCCATTCCCAGAGCTGAATTCCCAATTTTTCCTAAATTTCCTAAAAAAATCCCTTAAAATTTTCCAATTTTTTCCCTTTTTTTTTTGTGCCTTTGTTGCCCTGTGTCCCATCCCTTCTCCCAACACCAGCTCCAGGATCCTGGTATTATCCAGGAGATTTTCCAGGTCTGGGAATGTTTCCCAAAATGCTGACTCATTCCCTGGATCCCTCTTCTCCCAAACTCTGTTCCACAATCCAAGTTAAAAATTACATTCCCAGCAAACAGGGAAGGGAGCCAGGGGCTGGAATTTCAAGTTCAGCTCCTGCTCCAAGGAAAATATTCCTGTTTTTTTTAAGGGAAAACCAACAATAATCATCCCTAAAATCCCAATTTAAATCTGTTTTAATCCCCTGTTTTCAAACCTTGGGATACTCCCAGGAATTTTAATAAAATTCAATAAATTAATTAAATTCAATAAAAAATGGAAAGAACTCTGGAATTTTCTGAGCTGAGTAATGTTTAGCTGCCCTTGAATCCCTGGAATTCTGAGTCCTTTCCCATTTTTTTCCTCTCCTCACACTCCAGAGCCTTCATTCCCCTCATTCCTGCTGGAATTTTATCCACAGAGGTCAAAGATAAGGAAATACTTGACAAAAATATTCCCCCACCCCTGACAATTCCTGCTTTTCCCTGGCTGTGGGAATTTTGGGATATTCCAATCCCATCAGGAGTTTATCCAAAATTCCCAATTTCAGCTTCTTTCCTATTAAATCCAAGGGGATTGGATTGGGGATATTGCTGGAAAATCAAGGAAAAGGTTTTCCAGGAAGCTGTGGGGAAAAGGGAGGGGGAAAAAAGGGCAGGAAAGGAAAAAAAAAGGGAGGGAAAGGGAAAAAATGGGCAGGGAAAGGGGGAAAAATGGGCAGGGAAAGGGGGAAAAAAAAGGGAGGGAAAAGGGGGAAAAAAAAAGGGAGGGAAAAGGGGGGAAAAAAAGGGAGAGAAAGGGGGGAAAAAAAGGGAGGGAAAGGGGGAAAAAAAGGGAGGGAAAAGGGGGAAAAAAAAAGGGAGGGAAAAGGGGGGAAAAAAAGGGAGAGAAAGGGGGGAAAAAAAGGGAGGGAAAGGGGGAAAAAAAGGGAGGGAAAGGGGAAAAGGAGGGAAAGGGGAAAAAATGGGCAGGGAAAGGGGGAAAAATGGAGGGGAAAAAAACAGAGAGAAACAAAAACAGTGGGGAAAAAGGGTGGGGAAAATAGGGTGGGAAAGGAAAAAGGTGGGAAAGGAAAAAGGTGGGAAAGGAGCAGGCAGAGCTCTGGATTTCCCAGGATGGACACAAACACTGCTCAGCCCCACTTATCCCAATTTTTATTCCTCTGGAGCAGGGCATGGGTGAGAGGAAGGAGGTTGTGGCACTCCTGAATTCCCAGAGCTGAATTCCCAAATTTTCTGGGCCCATGGGAACCAAAGGCTTGGATGGAAGGGATCCTAAGGATGATCCCATTCCTTGGGCAGGGATCTCCCACTGCCCCAGGCTGCTCCAACCTGCCCTTGGACATTCCAGGGATCCAGGGGCAGCCACAGCTGCTCTGGGAATTCCATCCCAGCCAGGAATTCCCAATTCCCAATATCCCATCTAAGCAGTGGAGCCATTCCCTGTGTCCTGTCCCTCCATCCCTTGTCCCCAGTCCCTCTCCAGCTCTCCTGGAATGTGCTGGAAGCTCTCCCTGGATCCTTCCCTTCTCCAGGGGAACATTCCCAGTTTTCCCAGGGAACTCCATGGGATCCTCTGGATTCATTCCAGCAGCTCCAGGCCCTTCCTGCCCTGAGGATCCATCCCTGGATATCTGGGATCCCACCTGAGCCTCCCACTCCCCTCTGATCTCCAAATCCACATTCCCAGGCTGGAATTGTTGGGAAGAACATCCAGGAACATTTTCCAAGGTGAAACATTCCCTGTGCTCCAGCCCTGGGTGCCTTTCTAACTTCCCTAAAAAAATCCAGGATAGGAGCAGATCCTTTGGAGCCCTCTGAGTGTTTTATCCTGGATAAAACTGGAAAAACTTCCCAGGGCTCTGTTTCCACGGCAACACTTTTCCCAAGCCTTTGGCACTCGATCAAAACTCCAGCAAAACAAATCCCAGCAGGGAAAAAAAAAAGGGAAAAAATGGGATGGTGGATTTTTGGGAAAGCAAAGGGTGGAAAAGCAGGAAAAGCCAGAGGAAAGGAGCAGTGCCAGCCCTTCCTCCTGCTCCAGCCTCTCCCACCAGGAAGGTGCAAATCCAGCCAAGAACAAAAGCTTGGGATGCAGCCAAAGGAATTTTTCCAGCTCCAGGAACAACTCAGGGAAGGCTCCAGAGCAGGGATGAGGGAAGGAATGATGGGAGATCCTTTCTTCCCAAAAAAAAAAGTGGGAATGCTCCAGCTTTTCAAGAATTTGGGGATAAACAAGCAGGAGAAGCAGCTGTGGAGTCCTTGGATTAGGAATTTTGGGATGAGAGAAGGAATCTGAAATTCCCACAGCTGGGAATTGAGCAGCATCCTCATAAAATGAGGAATTCCCAAGGAATTTTCCTGGGAAATTCTCTCAGAGTGGAACTTTAAACCATCAAATCCCAGAATTTTCACAGCAAAAGGAAAAAAGGGGAAAAGCTGGAAAATCCAGGATGTGCCCAATGGGAAATCCCAAATATTGTCCCAGCAAGGGAATTTTTCCTTAAATTATGGGAAAAATCCCTCATCCCCCACTTTCCACAGGAAGAAAGGAAAAGTGGGAATCCCAAAGGAGGAATTCCTAAATTCCCAGATTTTCATTTAAATTCTCTGGATAATCCTGGAATATATTCCCTCAACCTTAGGAATCCCAGCACTGCAGACAAAGGAGGCTCCTGGAGCAGCTTCCCATTTTTTCCATGGAATTTCCAAGCAGGAATCTCTTTATTCCATTGATTTCTTCTCCTCTCCTGTTATTTTTTCCACCTAAATATTTTTGGTGAATTTTCCTTGAGGGAATCTGATCCAGAAACTTAAGGAGCAGAAAGGAGAAATTCCCTTTTTCCCTGTTTTTGGTGCTTCCAACCCCAAGAATCCCCAAAAAAACTGAATTTTTCCACAGGGAGAACACAATCCAGGTTTCTCCATGAACATTCCCATTGTTTTCAGTGGGAATAACCCAAAATTCCATCCACAGACACCAGAGTGACAGGAAAACTCCAGGAAAAGCAGAATTCCTTAACATAAGGAATGCAAGAAATAGAGAAAATTTGGATATTTCTGGGATATTTTCCTTCTTTCAGCTTCTCCCTAATTTTTAGGAAGTCCTGGACTTTTTTTTTTTTCCAGTGAAAATTCATTGCCCTTGAAACTTTTCCCAGAGATCTGAAGCTCAGGATCATTTGCATTCCCTGGATTTCTGGAATTAAGGCTGGAAAACAAAGGGATGAGCTGTCAAAGGGAACAGAACCAAGTGGGAATTAAAAAAAAAACAAAAAAAAGGATAAAAGCCAGGAAAAGCCTTTCACAGCTCCCAAAAAAAAGCAGGAAAAAGCTTCCCAAGGACCTTGAGCTGCTCCACAAAAACTGCTGGAATTTTCAGCAGCTCAGGATTGAGCTGGGGTGGAATATCCAGCATTTATTCCCTTTAAAACCTGGAATTCCTGCTGGAATCTCAGCCTCAGCTTTGCTTCCCTATGGATTTCAGGTCTGGAATGTTCTGGGTTCCCTGTCCATGGAACTGGATGAGTTTTAAGGCCCTTTCCCAAAAGAAATCTGGGATTTTGGGATGCTCCTAGCTTTAATAAAGCAGGAATTTCAATCCAAACCTTTTCAAGATCACGACAGAATTCCCAAATTTCTCCCCTAAGGGCTGGGAAAAATCTCCCTCTATATCCAAGCTCTTTTCCAGGAGTTTGGAGCTCCATCCTCCATCCCACTGGATCCACCCAGTTGGAAAATTTTCTTTCCTGCCCTTTTTCCTTTCCCACCCTCAGCTTGGAAAATCAGGAATTCTCTGTTAAAAAAACAAAGAGCTGCTTGGAATTCCCTGCCCTAGGAATGGGATGACCTTGAAGGTCCTTCCCAACAAAGCATTCCATGAAATAACCAGCAGAGAATTCCCAATGGGAATGTTGGCACAGCATCCCCATCCCTGTGTCACTCCTCATTTCCATGGATCCCATCCCAAAGCTCCAGCTAAAAAGGCAAATCCAGCTGGAATTCCAGGAGATGAAAGGAGCCCAGGATGGGGTTTGGGATCCAAAGGAGCCTTTAATCCTTTTTTAATAGAGAGGGATAAAAAAGGGGGGAAATTATGGAAAATCTCTGTGTCCATCACCATGGAGATGGGAATGGCAGGGGAGATTAAGGAGCAGCAGGAAAATCCAATCTTGGCAATTTTCTGCTGGATTTTTTTTTTAGGAATTAACCCTCAAATGGAAAAATCCTGGCAGGAAACAGGGAGGTTGTATTCAAGGAAAAGAAGGAAAATCATTGGAATTTTTTTTTCCCCGAGATTTTGCCTCCACTGGTGATGGGAAAAGAGGGTTTGAGTTGTGGAATTGTGGAATTCTTGAGGTTGGAAAAGCTTTGGAGATGGAGCCCAAGCATTCCCAGCACAGATCTGGGTCCCCAAGGGCCAATCCACAGGGATTTCAATCCCTCCAGAAATGGGAATTCCACCCTGCCCTGGGAGCAGCATCCCAAATATCCCAAATATTCCAGAGGCTGCACATGGTGAGGGCTGGGAAGTGCCAAATCCTCTGTCCCACCATATCCCAAAAAACTCAGGATCCACGTGGGACCCTCTGGCACCCCCAGCCCCACTGGGACCCCAAAATCCTCAAATTCTCTGTCCAATCTTATCCCAAATAACTGAGACTCCACCTGGGATCCTCTGTTTCTCCCCCAGCCCCATTGGGATCCCAGTTGTCCCACCCAAAGAACTGAGGATCTCAAATATCCCAAATAACTCAGGATCCACGAGGGATCCTCTGAACACCCCCAGCCCTTCTGAGACCTCCAAAATCCTCAATTCCTGTCTCAACATATCCCAAATAACTCAGGATCTGTCTGGGATCCTCTGATGTGCCCAACCCCATTCCAACCCCTCTGGGACCCCCAAAATCCTCAATTCCTGTCCCAATATATCCCAAATAACTCAGGATCCACATGGGATCCTCTGACACGTCCAGCCCCTCTGAGACCCCCAAAATCCTCAGATCCTGTCCCATCCAAAGAAATGAGGATCCCAAATATCCCAAATAATTCAGGATCCACATGGGACCCTCTGAGACCCCCAAAATCCTCAATTCCTGTCTCACTGTATCCCAAATAACTCAGGATCTACATGGGATCCTCTGACAGCCCCAGCCCCACTGGGACCCCAAAATCCTCAAATCCTGTCTCACCCAAAAAACTGAGGATCCCAAATAACTCAGGATCCACGTGGGATCCTCTGACACCTCCAGCCCCTCTAGGATCCCCAAAATCCTCAATTCCTGACCCAAATAACTAAGGATCCACGTGGGATCCCCTGAGACCCCCAAAATCCTCAATTCCTGTCTCACTGTATCCCAAATAACTCAGGATCTACATGGGATCCTCTGACAGCCCCAGCCCCTCGAGGACCCCCAAAATCCCCAATTCCTGACCCAAAAACTCAGGATCCGCGTGTCCCCTCCGGCTCTGCCCCCGCACCCCCAGGCCTCTCCCCAGCCCCACTGCAGGCCCCGTCCGCAGCCTCGGCCGCCCCGCGGGTCCCATCCCAGCGCTGTCCCCGCGCTCCCAGCGCCCAGCCCGGCCCCACCTGCAGCGTGCGCTGCCTCAGCGCCTTCAGCCGCTCCCGCCGCTTCAGCGCCTCCTCCTCCAGCCGCCCCAGCACCAACCCCTCGGCCTCCTCCGGCCCCTCCATGCCGCCGCCGGGCGCCGCCATCTTGTGGCACCGCCGTGCCGTACAGCGCGCGGTGCGCATGCGCGCCAGGCCGGGCGTGCCGAGCGCCGAGAGCATCGATGCGGGAGATTGAGGGGGGTTGGGGAGTGGGAAGGTAAAAAATGAAATATTTTTAAATGGTTTAAAATGAGATTAAAAGGGTGAACAAGGTGAAACCGTCGGGTTTTGTTTGTTTAGGGTGTCACCAAGGGAAAGCAAGGCTCGGCTGCGCTAATTAGTGTTAATTATTTGGGGGGGGGTAGGGCGCGGCTTTGCCTTCCTCACCCCGCTTTTATCTCCCCTTTATGAATATGGAAATGTGGGAATAGGGAAGAAAAGCAGATAATGGGGAATGGGCGCTCCCTCTGCCCGCAGCAGGTGGAGGGGAGTCCCCGCCCCCCCTACACCTGGGGGAGGTGCCCGGGTCGGGATTGGGGGGGCTCGGGGGGGGGGGGGGGCGGAGCCGCCGCTCGTTCCCAGCCGGGCCGGCCCCGGGCATGGCTTCCCGGGAGCGGCTGTGCGAGCTCTGGATGCTCTACTTCGCCAAGGTGAGCCGGGCACCGGGTACCCCCCCCGGCTGGGCACAGGGGTGGGGGGACCCCCGGCACCCCCCCACCCCCGCTGGTTGCACCCCCCCCCTCCTCAATTCCCGCCCCCTCCCCCCCCGCTGTGACCCCATCCCCTCCTGTCCCCCATTGTCGCATCCCCCCATTCGCTGTGTCGCCCTCCCCCCGCGCCGCTGTCACATCCTGCGGGTCCCCGAACCGCGCCATCCCCGTGTTCCCCTCCCCACCCCCCGTTTGTCACCGCGTTCCCCCCTCCCTCCCCCTGCATGCCGTTGTCACCTGCAGGGTGTCCCCAACCCCGCCTGGCCCCCGGCGCCACCCGTGACCCCCCCCCAGGGGACACCGCATCCCGCGGGGACCCCCCGCCCACCGAGCTCCCCCTTTCCCGCAGGAAATTTGGGGTCCCCCCGCCCCTCTCACCCATCCCCGGGGGGTTTGGGGGTCCCTTAACCCCCCCCCGGGTGGTTTTTTGGGGGGTCCGCGTGTCCCCTCCGCTGCCCGCGCCACCTCCCGGCGACAGGTGCGCGGTGACATTGGAACGGCGGCAGGGTGGGGACAGCGGCTTCTGCCGGGGGGGGCTCGGTTTTGGGGACCCCCGGCCCCCTCTGCTGCGTCCTGGGGGATGTCCCCAAGGGGGTCCGTGAGTGGGGACCCCCCAGGCCACCCCAAAAGTGCCTCGTGCGTCGTTTTGTCCTTAGTTACCCCGGGGTGGGGGGGCGGGTCCTGGAGGAGAGGTGGCACCCGAGTGTCACCCGAGTGTCACCCCCCGGCCCGTGTCACCCCCAGCGCTGTCCCCGCGGGTCGGGGTGGCCTGATGGATTTCGGGGGGAAATCGCTCCCCCAAAACCCCGCAGTGTCCCAAAGGGGTGGCCGGGGATGAAGGGAGGGTTGGGGACATCCATGGGGTCATCCACGATGTCACTTCTTCACCCCAAAACAAGGTCACCCCACTTTGGGGGGGACACAGCCAGGGGACAGGGGACGTGCTGGGACATCGTGGGGGGGTGACATGGGGACAGGTGCCACTCCATTGTGGTGGCTGTGGCTGTGTGGGGACAGGTGCCACATTGTCAGGGTGTCCGTGGTCCCATAGGGACAGGTGCCACATGGTCAGGGTGTCCGTGGGGACAGGTGTCACATGGTCAGGGTGTCCGTGGTCCCATAGGGGCAGGTGTCACATGGTCAGGGTGTCTGTGGTCCCATAGGGGCAGGTGTCACATGGTCAGGGTGTCCGTGGGGACAGGTGTCACATTGTCAGGGTGTCCGTGGTCCCATGGGACAGGTGTCACAGCCTCAAGGTATCCGTGGTCATCCAGGGACAGGTGCCACATCTCTGAGGTGACCGTGGCCATGTGGGGACAGGTGCCACATCTCTGAGGTGACCGTGGCCATGTGGGGACAGGTGCCACACCATCAAGGTGTCTGTGGTCCTCTGGGGACCGGTGCCACACCCCTGAGGTGACCATGACCCTGTGGGGACAAGTGCCACACCATCGAGGTGTCCGTGGTTGGGTAGGGACAGCTGCCACATTGTTGGGGTGTCACAGGGGACAGGAGCCGCTTGGTCCAGCTGTGTGGGGACAGGTGCCACTCTGCCAGGTGACACTGGGGACAGGTGCCACTCTGCCAGGTGCCACAGGGGACAGGTGCCATCCATCAGCTCTGGTTGGTCGCAGAGGGGACATGGATGGGGACAGGTGCCATCCATCAGATGGATGTGTCACACTGTCGGATGTCCCTGGGGACACTTGCAGTGCCACCAGGGTCTGATGGCCCTGCAGGGTCCCATCGTGCTCTCAGGGCACCCACAGGGGGACAAGTGTCACCCACGGTTGTGTGGGGACCGGTGCCACTTGTCAGGGTGTCCTGCTCGCTGTGCCACACCGGTGGGTTGGCCCTGCCACCTCTGAGGCCCTGGGGACAGAGCCAGTGTCACCTCCCCAGGCAGGTCACTTAACAAAACGCCGTGTCCCCAAGGCCCTGCAAGGACAAGGCTGGGGGGACACGGCCCAGGTGATGGCGGTGTCCCCTCGATGGCGGTGTCCCCTCGGTGGCAGTGTCCCCTCGGTGGCAGCGGCCCTGTCGGTGGCCCGGGAATGGCCGCGTTATCTCCGGTGGCTTTAAACCAGGACAGAGCTCCGTCCCCGGCGCTGGCAGGGGACAGGGCTGTCGCCGGGGGTGGCCGTGCTGTCGCACCCCTCCAAAGGGGTCGGCGGGAGCGTCAGCCCGCGGGGTCACTCAGAGCCACCGCGGCGCTCCGTGCGGGGGGGTGACATCCCGGCGGCTTTGTCACTGTCACTTTTTGGGGGGCTTCTGGCGGAGGGGCGGCATTCCCGGGTCGGATTCCCGGTTCTCTATTCCCGGCCCGGTTCTGCATTCCCGGTTCTCTATTCCCGGCCCGGTTCTGCGTTCCCGGTTCTGCACTCCCGGTTCTGCATTCCCGGCTCGGTTCTGCGTTCCCGGTTCTGCGTTCCCTGTTCTGCATTCCCGGTTCTGCCTTCCTGGGTCGGATTCTTGGTTCGGGTTCCCGGTTCTGCACTCCCGGTTCTGCATTCCCGGTTCGGTTCTGCATTCGCGGTTCTGCGTTCCCGGTTCAGCGTTCCCGGCGCTCCCAGGCGGCTCCGCGCCGGCCGAGCCCAGAAGCCGCCGAACCGGCTCTGCCAGCCGGGAACCGGCTGCGACAGCACCGCGGGGTGGCACCGGCACCGGACCGGCACCGGCACCGGCCCCGGCGGGAGCGCGGCCTCGGGAGGGCACGGCCGGAACTTCGGCACAGCCGCTCCGGGGGGCGCAGCGGGAATTTCGGGACCCCAACTCCGGGCTCGGGATGCAGCTCCGGGTGGGTGCCCCGGGAATTTTGGAGCACCAGCTCCGGGTGGGCGCACCGGGAATTTTGGGGCGGAGCGCCGGGAATTTCAGGCTTCAGCTCCGGGTGGGTGCCCGGGAATTATCGGGGTGCAGCTCCAGGTGGGAGCGCCGGGAATTTCGGGATGCTGAGAACCGGCAAACTCAACACTGAGCAGGGACAGGGCAGGTTTTGGGATTGGATTTTCAAGGAATACCGGGAAAAACTTGGGGACATCCCGGAGCTGCAGGGATGGAGGGCGCGGGTGGCACCGCTGTGTCCCCAAAGGGAGCCGATGTCCCCAAAGGCAGCGGGGCAGGAAGCGCCGTTGGGGCCGCGAGTGACTTGGCATTTCCTGAGCTCTGGGGTTTTTTTGGTGGCTTTGCACAAGCGACAGCGGTGACAAAAAGGGGGGCCCCCCCTAAACACCCCACACACACAGAGCCCGTTCCGGCCCCGCTGCGCCGGCGCCGCTCCGCAGCTGCGGGGCCATGGATGGCCGCGGCCGCCCCCGGGGACAGGTACCGGCTTTGGGGACACCCCAAAGTCCCCAGGGATGCGGGAGCTTGGGGTGGGGCGGGAAATCCGGGGGAGGCGGATTTTGGGGTTCTCCCTCCCTCCTCGCCTGGGGGAGGTGTCGGAGCGCCGGGATCCCGGAAAAGGGGATCCCGTGGGAATGGGGGACAGTCGGTGCCGAGGGGGGACAGCCCGGAGGCTCGGGGTGCTCCGGTGACCCCAAGGTGCCACACAGGGGTACTCAGGGTGACCCCACGGGGCTGCATCGGGGTGTGGGGGTCCCCAAGGTGGCACTGTGGGGTGCAGGGGGACGGGGGTGACCCCAAATTGATGCATTGGGGCGCCCAGGGCTGTGAGTGACCCCAAAGGGCAGCAGTGGGTACCCAAGGATGTGAGAGACCCTAAAGGGGCCACACTGGGTGCTCAGGTGTGACCCCAAGGAGCAGCACTGGGGTGCTGAGGGATGTGAGGCACCCCAAAGGTGCCGTATTGGGGTGCTCAGGGACTGGGGTGATCCCAGAGTGGAGCACTGGGTGCTGGGGAACATGTGTGACCCCAAGGTGCCCTGTTGGGGTGCTCAGGGACTGGGGTGACCCCAAGGTGCCACTTGGGTCGGCCAGGACTGTGGGTGACCCCAAGGTGCCCTATTGGGGTGCTCAGGGACTGGGGTGACCCTAAAGGTGCCACACTGGGGTGCTCAGGACTCTGTGTGACCCCAAGGTGCCAGTTTGGGGTGCCCAGGGCTGTGGGTGGGGGTGAGTCCCCTCTGTCCCCCCTGTCCCCATTGCACAGGGCCCGCTGTGCCCTGATTGGCTGCAGGGACAGGTGCTCTGTGAGCTGATTGGCCAGTGGATTCCACTGGTTGAGCAGTGCTGGACTCTGATTGGCTCAGCACCTCCACAGGTTTGTGGCTGTGGCTGCTGATTGGTCAGCAAGTCCACAGGTAGTGAAGTGCTGGGCTCTGATTGGTCAGAGGCTCCCAGGGGTGTGTCACACACCTGGCTGGGCGGGGCTGGAATCTCTGGCTGTGATTGGCCGTTCCCTGTGGGCGGGGCCCAAGGAGGGCTGTGATTGGCTGCTGGTCCCAGCCCCGCCCTCCCTTGCAGAAGGACCTGTCCTACCTGCAGCAGTGGCTGGAGGCCTTCGTCACCAGCTTCGAGAGGGTCATCGCCCTGCCCTCGCTGGAGCCCCGCAGGTGGGACCCCAAAACCCCGGGGTGACCCCCCTGAGCGACCCCAAACACCCCTTCAGTGACCCCAAACCGCCTCGAGTGACCCCAAACATCCCTGAGTGACCCCAAAGCCCCATGGATGACCCCAAACATCCCTGAGTGATCCCAAACCACCATGAGTGACTTCAAACCACCATGAGTGACCCCAAACACTCCTTGAGTGACCCCACACATCCCTGAGTGATCCCAATGCCCCTTGAGTGATCCCAAACCGCCTTGAGTGACCCCAAACACCCCTTCAGTGACCCCAAACCTCATTGAGCGACCCCAAACTACCTTGAGTGACCCCAAACATCCCTGAGTGACCCCAAACACTCCTGAGTGATCCCAAACCGCCTTGAGTGACTCCAAAGCATCTCGAGTGACCCCAAACATCCCTGAGTGACCCCAAACCCCCTCGAGTGACCTCACCCAGGATGACTCCAGCACCCAAAGGGTGACCCCTTTAAGTACCCCCAGCATTGCTGGGTGACCTCCAGCACCCCTGAATGACCACCCTGGGTGACCCCAGCACCTCTAAATTGTCCCCCAAAGTGATCCCCTTGATGACCCCAACATCCCTGAGTGACCCCCAACATCCCTGAGTGACCCTCCCCCCAAGTGATCCCCATCACCCCAGCTGACCCCGAGTGACCCCTGTAGGTGACCCCCCCAAAACCTCAGTGTCCCCAGACCCCCCGTGGGGCCCCAGCCGAGCGTGGGGGTTGTGGCTCCTCATCCGCTCTCCGTGGTCGGAGCCATCCGGTGCCGAGGGCGGGGTTTGGGGGGGTCACATCCTGCGCCCCAATCCCGCCCAGGCCGGAGGATCCGGGCTCGGAGATCCCGGCGCTGCCGCGGGAGGTGCTGCAGGTGCTGAGCCAGAGGCTGGGACACAGCGTGGCCCTGGGGACACGGGACGGGGACAGGGGGACGGGGCTGGGCCAGGCCCTGCTGCTCCTCAAGTTCTTCAGCATCATCTGCAGGTGGGTCACCCCAAATCCCTCCGTCCCCCTTTATCCCATATCCCCAGCATGGAGCAGCTCCAGTGGCTCCTGCTCCAGTTTGTCCCAGTCCCAAACCATCAGGTGGCTTTGGGGCTGTGCAGCTCCCCCACCCCAAAAAAACCCCACAGAATTCCTTACAGAGGGGAATCACCCCCTGTGAAATCTGGGATGCTCCCAAATCACAGCATCTCCTCTGAAGGGCATCCCGTCTTTGAAAATAAAATAAAATAAAATAAAATAAAATAAAATAAAATAAAATAAAATAAAATAAAATAAAATAAAATAAAATAAAATAAAATAAAATAAAATAAAATAAAATAAAATAAATACTAATCATAACAATACTAATGATACTGATACTAATACTACTTCTATTAATAGTAATAATAATAGTAATTATAACAAAAATAGTGATAATAGTAATTATAATGAAAATAGTAATAATAGTAATATTAATAGTAGCAATAATAATAGTAATAGTAATAATAGTAATAGTAATAGCAACAATATAATAGTAACAATAATAATAGTAACAGTAATAATAGTAATAGTAGTAGTAGTAATAATAATAATATTTAAATATAATAATTATAAAATAACGTTATTGCCCCCCAAAATTCCGTTATTCCTCCCCAGTGTAGTGTCCCTCCAAAAGTGCATCACATCTGTAAATAGAACAATTAGGAAATCATGATTATCCATAAAAATATTCATAAATAATGTAATTTAATAAAAATATAATGGTAAAAAACTATTATTCCTCCCCAAACTCTATCATTCCCTCCCAGCAGAGTACCCTCTCCAAAATGCATTATCTATCTAAAAATAATAATTATAAAATCATTAATAATAATAATGTAATATAATAAAAATATAATTATCAAAAAACATCATTCCTCCAAAATTCCATCATTGCCCCCAGATTGTATCACATCTCTAAAAACTATAATAATAAATGTTATTTTTATTATTGCTAATTAAATTTAGTAATACAATGTAATATTTAAAAGTTGTTTAAAATGCAATAATAATGTTTAATGGTATTTTCCCTGCCCCAAACACTTTATTCCCTCCCAAATTTCCTCGTTCCCCTTCCCAAATTTCCTCCCCCCTCTCCATGCTGGGTGAATTCCTGATGTTTTCCTTTCCAGGAACCTGGAGAACATCCAGCCCGACAGGACCCCCGGCTGCCTCCCGCACGTGCTGCGGCTGCTGCGGCTCTGCGGGAACCAGGTGGGAGCGGGAGCGGGAATGGGAGTGGGAGCGGGAACGGGAGCAGGAATGGGAACGGGAGCGGGAATGGGAGTGGGAATGGGAATGGGAGTGGGAGTGGGAATAGGAGTGGGAGTGGGAACGGGCGCGGGAACGGGAGCGGGAATGGGAACGGGAATGGGAATGGGAATGGGAGCGGGAATGGGAACGGGAATGGGAATGGGAGTGGGAATGGGAACAGGAGTGGGAGTGGGAACGGGAATGGGAATGGGAATGGGAACAGGAGTGGGAGTGGGAGTGGGAATGGGAACAGGAGTGGGAGTGGGAATGGGAGTGGGAGTGGGAATGGGAATGTGAGCGGGAATGGGAATGGAAACGGGAGCGGGAGTGGGAATGGGAGTGGGAACGGGAATGGGAGTGGGAATGGGAATGGGAACAATAACGGGGAATGGGAGTGGAAATGGGAACAGTAATGGGAACGGAAACAGGAGTGGGAGCAGGAATGGGAGTGGGAATGGGACTGGGAATGGGAGTGGGACAGGAATGGGAGTGGGAATGGGAACAATAACGGGAATCGAAACAGGAATGGGACTGGAAGTGGAAATGGGAACAGTAATGGGAACGGAAACAGGAGTGGGAATGGGATTGGGAATAGTAATGGGAACGGAAACAGGAGAGGGAATGGGAGTGGGAATGGGAACAATAACGGGAATGGGAACTGGGACTGGAAGCAGAAATGGGAATGGGAACAGTAATGGGAATGGAAACAGGAGTGGGAATGGGATTGGGAATAGTAATGGGAACGGGAAAGGGAATGGGAACGGGAATAGGAATAGGAATGAGAGCGGGAATGGGAATGAGAACAATAACAGGAATGGGAGCAATAATGGGAATGGAAACGGAATGGAAATGGGAACAGGAAGGGGAGTGGGAACAATAACTGGAATGGGAACGGAAGTAGGAATAGGAACAGTAATGGGAACAGGAGTAGGAATGGGAACAGAAATGGGAGTGGGAATTGGAACGGGACCAGGAATGGGAATGGGAACAGAAGTGGAAATGGGAACAAGAATGGGAGTGAGAATGGGAGCAGGAATGGGAATGGAAAGGGGAGGAGTCATGGGAATTGGAATGGGGACGGGAATGGGAACGTTCATGGGAGTGGGAACAGGAACAAGAATGGGAACAGTCATGGAAACGGGAATGGTCATGGGAACAGGAACAGGAATGGGAACGGGAATGGTCATGGGCATGGCCTGATTGGCTAGGGAGGGGCTCAATGCTGATTGGTCACCAAGTCCATACGTTGTGTGAATCTGGGCTCTGATTGGTCAGGTGCTCTACAGGTTGTGCTGTGCTGGGATTTGATTGGTCAGTGAGTCCACAGGTTGTGTGACTGAGTTGTGATTGGCCAGTGTCTCTATAGGTTGTGTGACTCTGGATGCTGGTTGGTCCATGAGTCTGTGGCTTGTGTGACTCTTGATGTTGATTGGCTGAGAGCTGTACAGGTTGCATTGCTCTGCAATTTGATTGGTCTAAGAGTCCACAGCTTGTGCTGCTGATTGGCCAAGAGCTTTGCAGTGCCAGGTGCTGATTGGTCAATGCAGTTCTGGCTTCTGATTGGTCAGCCGCCCTACAGGTTGTGTGACTCTGACTGCTGATTGGTCAGTGCATCCATGCTTGTGCTGCTCTGAGCTCTGATTGATTGGTTGATTGATTGAAGATCACATTCTCCCCCCAAAGCAGAGTTTTCCCCAAAAAAAACACATCTCATTTTTTTGGAGCGTGTCAGGGATTAAAGCTCAGCTTTCCCGGCAGCTGCGGAGCATCCCGAGGGACGAGCAGGGCCGGACACAGCTGGGAAATGGGACACAGCTGGAGAAGGGAACACAGCTGGGAAATGGGACACAGCTGGGAAATGGAACACAGCTGGAGAAGGGAACACAGCTGGGAAATGGGACACAGCTGGGAAATGGGACACAGCTGGAGAAGGGAACACAGCTGGAGAAGGGAACACAGCTGGGAAATGGGACCCAGCTGGGAAATGGGACACAGCTGGAGAAGGGAACACAGCTGGGAAATGGGACACAGCTGGGAAATGGAACACAGCTGGAGAAGGGAACACAGCTGGGAAATGGGACCCAGCTGGAAAGTGGGACACAGCTGGAGAGCCGGGAGAATGGGACACATCTGGAGAAGGGGACACGGCCAGAAAACGGGACACAGCTGGAGAACAGGACACAGCTGGAGAACGGGATGCTGCACGCCCTGCACCTCTGCGAGTGCTTCCTCGACCCCTACCAGACCTGGCGGCGGCAGCTGAGCGGGTGAGGGACGCCCCCTGCATCCCAAAATCCCTCCCCCATCCTGGGTTTCCCCCTCTCACCCTTCTCTTTTTCCAGGGAATCCATCAGCGCCAAGGAGAAGAGCAAATACAAGTTCGCCCCCGCCCCGCTGCCCCCCGAGTTCGGTGCCTTTTTCCAAGGTAAAATCGGGATTTGGGAAAGGGAAAGGTGGGTGTGGGGTCCCCAAGTGTGGAGAGTGCCCAGGGATAGGGGAAGTGCTGGGGCAAGGGCAGGATCAGGGAATATTTATAGGATCCATGGAGGGATATTGTGTTCAGGGGTAGGTATTGATCCTAATTGATCCTTAGGTAAGGACCTAAAAGGATCCTAAATCTCTCCAGGTTATCTTGTACTTACCTCACAAATGTGGGATCCCTGCTCCAGGTTATCCTGTACTTACCCCACAAATGTGGGATCCCTGCTCCAGGTTATCCTGTACTTACCCCACAAATGTGGGATCCCATACTTGCTCCAGGTTATCTTGTACTTATCCCACAAATGTGGGATCCCTGCTCCAGGTTATCCTGTACTTATCCCACAAATGTGGGATCCCTGCTCCAGGTTATCTTGTACTTATCCCACAAATGTGGGATCCCACACCTGCTCCAGGTTATCCTACCCCTATCTCACAATTATTGTAGGATTCCAGGGCAAGTATAGGATCCTATACCTCTTCCAGTTTATCCTACACCTGCCCCAGTAATTTAGGATCCTGTACCTGCTCCCATGTCCTGGGAAGAGGATCCCACAGCAGGAATTGAGGCCAGCACCACCTGCAGAACCCACAAAAATCAACATAAAGGGGAATTTTTTCTAGGGAAGCCCCAAAATCCCCTTTTAGAGGCAGCACCGTTACAAAAATCCCCTAGAGCTCCGCCCTGTAAATCCCCAGCTGAACCCCAGTGTGGCACAAATCCCCTTTTTTGGGGACAAAACCCCATTTCTGGCACAACCAGAGCTGGGAAACCTGGAGCATCCTCATCCTCTCCATCACCAGCAGGGTCCAGCACCCCTGTGGGGTGGATTTGGGTAGGAAAGGAATTTTTTCCTATTTTTTGGGTTGAAAAAAGGATTTTCCTCCCTATTTTTAGCTAGAAAAGGGCCTTTTTCTGTTTGTGTTTTTTTTTCTGTTTGCTCCTCTGATGAAATCTTTTCCTCCTCATCCTCACAGAGAGTTTCCAAGCTGGGAAGCAGCTCCCAGAAACGATCCAGCTCAGGATTATCCATCTTTTTGGAGCCATCCTCTCTGGATCCAAGGTACCCTTGGGAAGCAGATGGGGAGGAGCTGAGCTCTTCATTCCAGGGATAAACCCCAAAGTTTTATTCATTCCAAGGCTGGAATTAAATCAATGAATTTTCCAAAGCTTTTACAAAACCTGTTTAACATTCCATCTTTAAATTCAACTCAGAAATGTTAAATTATGCAATTAAATTGAAGAATTAAAATAAAGAATAAAACAAAATAATAAAACAAAACAAAATAGTTAATAATTTAATACAATTATTTAAATAATTTCTTCAATTAAGAATTTATTTTATTATTAAATAAAGAATGCAGTAAAACAAATAAAATGATAAAATTAAACTAGATAACTAAATAAAATAATTAAATTAAGTATAATAAAATAAAACTAGATAAATTAAAAAATTAAATTAGGTGATAAAATTAAAGAATGAAGTAAAAGAAATAAAGCAAAATGTGCAAATAATAAAATTAAATAATTTTTTAAATTATTAAATAGTTAAATATAATAGTTATCATGAAATTACTGAATTAAATTATTTTTTCAAACTATTAGATTTAATTATTAAAATTAATTAAATAATTAATTTATGGGAAGCTTTTAAGTTGCTGTTCACATCTGGGCTAGAAGCTGGAAAATCCTTGGATTAATAATTTGGAGCCAAAATCAGCTTTAATTTCTGCACCAATTAAAAAATCAATTCAATCAATAATTCCAAAATTGGCTTTAAATCAATTCACACCCTCAGGGTAAAATCCACAGCTCTGGGGTGAATAAATAATGGGCTTAATAAATAACGGGGTTGATAAATAACAGGATCAATAAATAACGGGGCAAATAAATAACAGGATCAATAGATAAATAAATAATGGGGTCAATAATAAACAGGATCGATAAATAACAGGATCAATAAATAAATAAATAATGGGGTCGATAAATAATGGGGCCAATAGGTCAATAAATAACAGGATCAATAAATAACGGGGTCAATAAATAAATAAAGGGATCAGTAAATAACGGGGCCAATAAATAATGGGGTCAAAAAATAACAGGGTCAGTAAATAATGGGATCAATAAATAGCAGGGTCAATAAATAACAGGGTCAATAAAAAACGGGGTTAACAAATAACGGGATCAGTAAATAGCGGGGTCAATAAATAGCAGGGTCAATAAATAACGGGGCCTGTAAATAACAGGATCAGTAAATAATGGGGTCAGTAAATTACAGGGTCAAAAATAATGGGGTCAGTAAATAACGGGGTCGACAAATAACAGCGTCAATAAATAGCGGGGTCAATAAATAATGGGATCGGTAAATAATGGGGTCAGTAAATAACAGGATCCATAAATATTGGGGTCAATAAATAGCGGGGTCAATAAATAATGGGATCCATAAATAACAGGGTCAATAAATAACGGTCAACAAATAACAGGATCAACAAATAACGGGATCAATAAATAATGGGGTCAGTAAATAATGGGATCAACAAATAACGGGGTCAATAAATAATGGGATCAATAAATAACGGCGTCAACAAATAACAGGGTCAATAAATAACGGGATCGATAAATAATGAGGTCAGTAAATAACGGGATCAACAAATAACAGGGTAAATAAATAATGGGATCGATAAATAACGGGGTCAGTAAATAACGGGATTGATAAATAACGGGATCAACAAATAATGGGGTCAGTAAATAACGGGGTCAGCAAATAATGGGATCAACAAATAACGGTGTCAATAAATAATGGGATCAATAAATAACGGGGTCAACAAATAACAGGGTCAACAAATAATGGGACCGATAAATAACGGAGTCAGTAAATACCAGGGTCAGTAAATACCGAGATCAATGAAGGGCTCCTGTGGCGATGGGTGACGGAATTCCCACCCACACCCAGATCTCCCCGGTCCCGCAGCCCAACGCGCTCCAGGCCATCACGCCGGCGGCGCTGGAGGTGCTGCTGGGGGTGCTGCAGCGGGGCGGCAGCGGGGCCCCGCCGTGCCCCGCGCTGCTGCAGGCCACGCTGCGCTCCGTGGTGGCCGCCGTCCACGTCCTGCACGGCTCCAGCCCCGGCGCCGGCCCCGTGTCCCTGCGCTGCCTCCTGGACGGCTATTTCAGGGTGCTCAACTCCGACCTGCCCGCGGCGTCGCTGGCGCCCGAGGCGGCCGGCGGCCTCATCGCCCTGCGGGTGCTCATGCTGGGTAGGTTGGGGATGGGCTGGGCTTTGGGGGTGTGGGAGTGGGATGGGGCTGAGCCAGGCTCGCTGTCTGCAGACGCCATCCCGGCCATGCTGAGCTGCCAGGACCGGCCGGTGCTCCAGGCCGTGTTCCTCAGCAACAACTGCTTCGAGCACATCATCCGCCTGCTCCAGAACAGCAAGGTACGGGCTGGCACCTCGGTGTCCTCATCCTCATTGCCATCCTTCATCCCCATCTCCATCCCAATCCTCATCTCCATCCCCATCCTTATTGCCATTCTCATCCCCATCCTTCATCCTCATCTCCATCCCCATCCTTATTGCCATACTCATCGCCATCCTCATTGCCATCCTCATCCCCGTCCCCATCCTTCATCCCCGTCTCCATCCCTATCCTCATTGCCATCCTCGTCCCCATCTCCATCCTCATCTCTATCCTCATCTCCATCCTTGTCCCCATTCCCATCCCCATCCCCATCCCCATCCCCATCCCCATCCTCATCCCCTCCCCATCTCCATCCCCATCTCCATCCTCATCCCCATCCCCATCTCCATCCTCATCCCCATCCTCATCACCTTCCTGATGCTAAACAATCCTTGAGGTTTAGGGTGACACCAAGTTTGGACACCTTCATCTCCATCCTCAACCCCTCCCAGCTCTAAATGATTGTGGGACAGGGTGGTGTGTCACTTTTGGTGACACCGGGGTTGGACACCTTCATCTCCATCCTCACCCCTCTCAGCTCTAAATGATCGTGGGACGGGGTGGTGTGTCACTTTTGGTGACACCGGGGTTGGGCACCTTCATCTCCACCTCCATCCTCACCATTCCCATCTCTGAACGATCCTGGGACACATCCACGGGGTGGGGCCCCCCAGCACCATTTCCGTGTGTCCATGCCCACCCCGTGTCCCGCAGCTCTACCTCGGCAGCTCGCGGGAGGCGGGTGAAGCCCGGGACGAGGTTCCCACACGGAACGGGGATGGACTGCAGCAGGTACCCCATAACCCACCCCCCACTGAGGGCTGTGCCCCCATTCCCGTGTCCCAGCTGCTCCCCCATTCCTGTGTCCTGTAGGTCAGTGCCAGCAGCTCCGATGCCATCGCTGTCCACGCCCTCGGCGTGCTCACGGCCATCATGAGCAACTCACCCTCAGCCAAGGTGGGCAGGGGCCCTCCCCTGAGGAGGGCACCCCAATAACAGAGGGATTCGGGGTTTTTTATCTGGGTTGAGGTGGCTCAGCTGGGATTCCACTGTCCCTGTGCTTCCAGGAGGTGTTCAAGGAGCGCATTGGTTACACCCACCTCTACGAGGTGCTGAGGAGCCAGGGCCAGCCCACCCAGCGTCTGCTCCAGGAGCTCCTCAACATGGTGAGCACCATTCCCACCTTTCCTGACTCTTGGCACTGGGGGTTCCTGTGGTTCTCCCATTTCTGAGCCCACTCATTCTCTCCACTCTGCTGGTTTCTCAGCAGCTTCCTCCCGAGGGGTCCTGGGGCCATCTTTCGCTTGGAGTTGTACTTGGGTTTGGGAGTTTTGAGCCCTTTTGGATGTGGAACTGCTCACTCTGGACACAGGAGGGTCTCCAAGGTGCTTCATGCATGAGGGTCTCCAAGATCCTTGATTTATGGAGGCCTCCAAGGCACTTCATGCACAGAGATTCTTAATGCTCCAAGATTCTGGATGCACAAGAATCTTCAGAATGCTTGGTACATGAGTGCCTCCAAAATCCTTGACATGTGGAGGTCTCCAAGATTCTTGGTGCTTGGGGATGCACAGCATCTCCAAAACTATTAATGCATGGGAGTCTCCAAGATCCTTAACCCATGAGGATCTCCAAGATCCTTGATGCATGGAGGTACCTCAGATTCTTGGATGTCATTGTTGGATTCATGTCCAGATGCATGGAATTCTTCATGCACAGGATCTCCTAAAGGATTGATGCATAAGGCTCTCTGACACACTTGATGCACGAGGATCTCCAAGATCTTTAATCCATGAGACCCTTGGTGTCTCCAAATTCTGGATGCACGGGACCCCCCAAGACCCTGGATGCCCAAGGGTCTCCACAAGCACTGGAGCTGCGCCAACCCCTTCTCGTGTCCCTGCAGGCAGTGGAGGGTGACCACAGCTCCTTCCCAGTGCGTGCCATCCGCAACGAGCAGCCCCTGCTGATCCTGCTGGCGTGGCTGCCGGCGCTGCCCTGCCGGGATCTCCAGGTGTTCCTGTCGGCGTGGCTGCGGCGCCTCTGCGAGGCCTCCCTGCCCAGCCGCCTCACCTGCGTCAAGGCCGGCATGGTGGGCTCCCTGCTGGGCGCCCTGGCCACCGAGCCAGCGCTTCCCAGCGCCTGCTCCCAGAACCTGCTGGAGCTGCTGCGCTCCTTGGGCAGCCTGTCCATCCGGCCCGGCGAGCTGCGGCAGCTGCTGCGGCTGCTGCGGCGCGAGCGCGGCCGGGCGCCGCATCCCTACGTGGCTCCGGTCATCCGGGCGCTGTCGGGCATGGCCAGGGGCGAGGGCGCTGCCCGGGCACTGCAGAGCTTCGACCTGAGCCCGGGCATGGCCGGCATCATGGTGCCCACCATCCACAAGTGGCCGGGCGGCGCCTTCGCCTTCCACGCCTGGCTGTGCCTGAGCGAGGAGGAGCCGGAGCCGCCGGCCCGGCCCAAGAGGAGGCAGCTCTACAGGTGATGCTCGCTGCAGGGGGTGAGTGAGGGTGGGGAGGGGCGGCTCCACCATCCCCAGCGTGGTTTTCTCCGTGGTTTTCGCCACCAGCTTCTTCACGGCGGGCGGGACGGGCTTTGAGGCGTTCTTCACGGCGGGCGGCGTGCTGGTGGTGGCCGTGTGCACCAAGAAGGACTACATGACAGTGGCACTGCCAGAGTTTGCCTTCAATGACTCTGCTTGGGTGAGGATTATCCCCATCCCCGTGTGTCCTGCTCTGAAGGACAGGTGTCTGCCAGTAAAGGCAGCAGCTTCTCTTTGAAATGGAGAATGTAAGCCGCCCTCCCTCCAAATTATTATAATTTTGAAATTAAGAGGCTCTTGGGCAAAGATAGGGGAATTAGGAATAACAGTTCTGTACTAGGAAAATTAAAATAGAAATGCAGTATTGCAAAGAACAATCCCAAAGCACTGCCAGAGTCAGAATCCAAGCTGACACCCGTCAGTCAGTCAGGGTGTTGGCACAGTCCCATTCAATGGTGGCTGCATCCTCCTGCAGGGGCAGATGTGGTTCAGCTGGAGCAGTGCTCCTGGAGAAGGTGCAGTTTCCTCTGAAGCTCCAGGGATGATGTGGAAAGGTCTGGCTTTCCTCTGGAATCCAGTGGAAAGACGGATAACTTGCTGTCCAAAATCTCAGTTTTTATCTGGGTAGGAAAGGCTTGTCTCCTCCCCTGGCTGGAGCATCTCCCAGTGGGATGATGGAATTTTATCAGTCATGCCCTGGGACTCACTGGCCATGAACAGGAGATATCTCCTGGAGGGAGGATGGGCTGTGGGAAGATAAAGATGATTGCCCAGCTGGGTTAAAGATGGCCCATGAGCAGATAATGTGTGCCAGGAGATCAAGGTCACTGCCCCACCTGGTTTAACAGATGATGATAGAATACACATATCTGGCCACATCAACCCAACAGCCCTGTGCTTGTCAGGGCCACCTCAATGCCCTGATGTCCCTCTCTGTCCCCCAGCACTGTGTTGACATTGTCCACATTGCCGGCCGCCGCCCCTTCGGCCAGAACATCGTCAGCATCTACGCCGACGGACACCTGAGGAAAACAGCACAGCTCCGCTTCCCGTCCCTCCACGAGGTCAGGGATCCTCCCAGCGCCCACCCAGACCCCTCTGCACGGCCTCACTGGGGGCTGAGTGTGATCCCTTCTCTCTCCCAGTCCTTCACCTCCTGCTGCATCGGCTCCGCGGGTCACCGGACCACCACGACGGCCGCCAGCACTGCCAGCCACCCCCCGGCATCCCACGGGCCAGAGCTGGTCTTCCCCCAGCACCCTGTGCTGGGACGCTCCCAGTCTGTCCCTGCCACCCTCAGTCCCCACTCCTGGACCCCCACCCAGCTGCCCACGGAGGGGGTGGTGGCCACCACGGCAGCTGGAAGCCAGGACACGGAGTGGGGCAGCCCCACCTCGCTGGAGGGTCACCTGGGCTCCGTGGCCATCTTCTGTGAGGCTCTGCAGCAAGCCCAGGTCAAGGCTCTCTTCTGTGCAGGTGTGTCAGGGTGGGACATGGAGGGTGTCCCCAGGGGTCTCCTCCAACATGGCCCAGCTCACCCCAGTCCTCTCCCCCAGGACCAAATGTCACATCCCCATTCACGCTGGAAGGTGACTTGGTGGAGCTCAGCAGTAAACTCTTGCTGTACTACACCCCCCAGGTGAGCAGGAAAGAATTCTGGACCCTGTGCCCCCAGGGACACGTCCAGGAGCACGAGGATGCTCCCATGGTGTTCTCTTCTCTTCCAGGCCTGCAGGAACAACATCTGCTTGGACCTCTCTCCCAGCCACGGCTTGGACGGGAGGCTGACGGGACACAAGGTGGTCAACTGGGACATCAAGGTAGGCTGGGCTCAGGGTGACATGGGGGCACAGTCCCAGGGCAGGACCCCCAGAGGTCCCCTGGACCCTGCAGGGACTCTGCCCCTGGTGTTGGATCCATCTGTCCCAGAGGTCCTCAGCTTCCAGGGTGGGCACCCTGGGTGGTGCAGGGGAACTTTTGGGGCCCCCAGGTGCCATGGACCTCCTCTTCCTCCTCCATGCTGCTGTCACCACCCAGCAAAGCCTCTCCCCTCCCTCCCCCAGGACGTGGTCAACTGTGTGGGTGGGATGGGGGTGCTGCTGCCCCTGCTCGAGCAAGTGGTGTCCAAGACAGAGGAGCCCGAGGAGGAGCAGGAGACCAACGAGCTGGTGGGGCCGGAGCTGACGTCCTCCAGGAACGCCCAGGGCATGCTCATCCCACTGGGAAAGTCCTCAGGTGAGGAGTTCAGGAATGCCCAGGGCATGCTCATCCCGCTGGGAAAGTCCTCAGGTGAGGAGTTCAGGGGGTGTGGAGCAGGAGCTGTCCTGGAGGTGACCACAAAGGGGTTCCTGGACCTGGCAGGTGTCCAGCACGGGCAGGAGAGGTCCTGCCTGAGGCTCCAGGAGTTACAGGGTAATGGAGGAGCCACTTGGGATCTTGTTATGGCCCAGTTAGTCACAAACAGTTCTGGGAAGGTGAGGGTGGCTCCAGGAGCCTTTGGCATGGGTGGAACATGCTTTCTTCCAATATCCAGCTGCTCATTCCCAAGATCAAAGCAGCAGAGGCTTCAATCTCTTTAAATCTGGAGAAAACAGGAGAGCAGGGTGAAAAGTTTGGAGAGACAACTGTGTGGGATCTCCAGGAGGGGATTTGGGTGGGCTCAGGAGAGAGCAGGATGAAAAGTTTGGAAACAACTGTGTGGGATCTCCAGGAGGGGGTTTGGGTGAGCTCAGGTTTGGAGAGACAACTATGAGGGTTCTCCAGGAAGGGATTTAGGTAGGCCCAGGAGAGAGCAGGGTGAAAATTTGGAGACAACTGTGTGGGATCTCCAGGAGGGGGTTTGGGTGGGCCCAGGAGAGAGCATGATGAAAAGTTTGGAGAGATTGTCCAGGAAGGGGTTTGGGTTCGCCCAGGAGAGAGCAGGGTGAGAAGTTTGGAGACACAGCTGTAGGATCTCCAGGAGGGGGTTTGGTGATCCCAGGGCTCACAGCCCCTGGTGCCCTGCAGAGAGCAGGCTGGAGAGGAACAGCGTGGCTGCTTTCCTGCTGCTGGTGAAGAACTTCCTGCGGAACCACGCGGTGAACCAGGAGAGCCTGGTGCAGTGCCACGGGCCGGCCATCATCGCCGCGCTGCTGCACAAGGTGGGGACCTCCCCAGCCCCACCCCACGGCCCTGGCCGGTCCCAGGGGGCTGGAAGTGTCCCTGTCACCCCTGGCAGGTCCCTGGCACGCTGCTGGACATGAGCACCCTGGTGGCCTCGCAGATCCTGATGGAGCAGGTGGCTTCTGAGGGCAGCGGGCTCCTGCTGCACCTCCTGTACCAGCACCTGCTCTTCGATTTCCGCATCTGGAGCAACAGCGACTTCGCCGTGCGCTTAGGTGGGAGCTGGGAGCCCTGGCAGTGCCCACCCAGCCTCCCTGGGGCAGCTGCCTGCCTGGGGTGGTTCTAGCTTTGGGCTGCCAAGGGGTCTGGATTGCTCTGAGGGCTCCCAAGGCAGAGGGTCAGCTACTCTGCTAGCAAGGAGGGACTTTGGGATTTGCCATAGAGGTTCCAAAAATCCCTTTATTTCTTCAAAGGGTTGTATCAGCAAAATCCAGTTACATAGCATAGCAAGGGGTTTTTATAGATTTCAGGGGGATTGAATTTCTAACCAGTAAAATTATAAATTAAGAACTATCCAA
Organism: Oenanthe melanoleuca; assembly: GCF_029582105.1. NCBI lineage: Eukaryota > Metazoa > Chordata > Aves > Passeriformes > Muscicapidae > Oenanthe > Oenanthe melanoleuca. Next base: position 3,162 of record NW_026612768.1, on the reverse strand, counting down.
TTGCTTTAAGATTCTAGGTGAGAAAAGACCAATCATCTAGTAAAGACCAATAGAAATCCTAAATTATAACAGGGGTTTTGGTAGGGAGGGGGGACATCACTCATGAAAGGTTTCATTGTCTCAGGGCACAAAAATCCCAAGGGCCTTTCCCAGGGACCGTTGTGTCATCCACACCTGGGATGCTGACAGCTTCTCCCTGCAGGTCACATCCAGTACCTGGCCAGCGTGGTCAAGGACCACAAGCAGCGGATCCGCAGGAAGTACGGGGTGCAGTTCATCCTGGACTCCATCCGCACCTACTACGGGTGAGCTGCCACCTGGGGCTGGAGTCTGGGGTGGGACTGAGGGTGGGCTTCACCCCTGGGAGCTGCAGTCTGGATAAACACCATTTTTGTGGGATAACATCCCTCCTTCCAGAGTGGGAGCGTTGTGGTGGGTGCAGAACCTTCCACGTCCCATCACTGAGCCTGTGCCCAGCTCCAAAATTCACCCCCAGCAGCCACCAAGAGTGTGGCGGCTTCTGCAACAAGAAGACCCAAATGTGTGGAGTGGACATGTCCCAGGGGCAGATCCCCAGAGCTCCTCAGGCTTTGTGTTGGGATTTGGAGTGGACATGTCCCAGGGGCAGCTCCCTGGAGCTCCTCAGGCTTTGTGTTGGGATTTGGAGTGGACATGTCCCAAGGGCAGCTCCCTGGAGCTCCTCAGGCTTTGTGTTGGGATTTGGAGTGGACATGTCCCAGGGGCAGATCCATGGAGCTCCTCAGGCTTTGTGCTGGGATTTGGAGTGGACATGTCACAGGGGCAGATCCATGGAGCTCCTCAGGCTTTGTGCTGGGATTTGGAGTGGACATGTCACAGGGGCAGATCCATGGAGCTCCTCAGGCTTTGTGCTGGGATTTGGGATGATGCTGGTGATGGGTGGTGGGTGACAAGGGGCACATCCCCATGGGTGTCTGTCCATCAGCACCTCCAGGGAGAAGACCACGACCACTGACAACATCAGGACAGTGCAGACGTCCCTCTTCAGCCTGGTGAAGGATTTCTTCTGCAGGAGCTTCTCTGGGGAGGAGATGCAGAGCTTGCTGAACTACCTGGCTGGGGCACAGGATGAGCAGCAGGTGTGTCACCGGCCACGCTGTGGTCCCCAAACCCCTCAGTGAAACATGGGCGGGGGAGAAGCCATTGAGGTCCTGGTGGGACACTCAGGGGGGCAGTGAACAACCATCCCGGTGTCCTGCAGGTGTGTGGGGCACTGGAGGTGATCCACAGCCTGCTGAAGGGCTCCCCAGCCCAGGAGCAGCTCTTTGCCTTCCTCTTCGAGCCGGGCCACGTGGAGCTGCTCTTCTCCCTGCTGGTGCAGAAGAAGTTCTCGGATGAAGTGCGGGAAAGGGTCTTCAAGGTAGGGTGGATTCCCAGCAGCCACCTCCTGCTGTCCCAGCAGGGATGTCACAGCCAGGTGGCCTCCTTGCTGTGCCCCCAGATCCTCTACAAGATGCTGAAGTACGAGAAGGTGCCTGAGCGCAGCAAGAGCCGCCTGAAGCTGAAGGACATCGGGTACCAGGGGCTCATCTCCTACCTCAGCGACGTTCCCGGCTCCATGCTGCTCTTCCGCTGCCTCTCGGAGCAGGTGCTGGGAGCAGGTACCGTGTGCCATGAAACCAGGCACCATCCCACCGTGTGCCATGGGGTCATCGCTGCTGCCTTCCCACGAGGCTCAGCTGTGTCCCACCACTGTGCTGCTCTCCTTGTCCACAGACCCTCCCAACTACAAGGACCTGGTGGCCGTGGTGTACCTGTCCCACCGGGCTGAGCTGAGCATCCGGCTCGACATCTGCCGCAAGGTGAGCGGGGCCAGGGCACAGCGGGAGGTGACAGAGCTGTCACCTCGGGGCTGAGCTCCTTGGAACCCAGCTGTGCCAACAGTGGTGGCCGTGGGGATGGTGGTGACATGGATCTGGTGCAGCTCCAGCTTGCCGTGATGGCTTTGGAGGGTCTGGGGTGCTCCTGTTCCTGGGGTGGGTCCATCCATCAGGAGTTGAGGCAGCAGCATCCAATGTCCTTATTTTTTCCTTCTTCTCCTTCCCCTTCCCCTTCTCCTTCTCCTTCCCCTTCTCCTTCCCCTTCTCCTTCCCCTTCTCCTTCTCCTTCTCCTTCTCCTTCTCCTTCTCCTTCTCCTTCTCCTTCTCCTTCTCCTTCTCCTTCTCCTTCTTCTCCTTCTCCTTCTCCTTCTCCTTCTCCTTCTCCTTCTCCTTCTCCTTTTCTTCTCCTTCTTCTCCTTCTCCTCCTCCTCCTCCTCCTCCTCCTCCTGCAGCTCTTCCACCTGATCTATGCTCAGCAGGACCTGGTGAAGCAGCTGGCCAGGTTGGCTGGCTGGCAGGACACGCTCACCAAGCTCTACGTGAAGGAATCCTTCGAGTGCCGCCAGCACAGCCTGAGCACCTCGGGCTGCCCGGAGCTGCTGCGCCTGTCCGAGCCCCAGGGCAGGGACAGGCTGAGCCCTCCCCCCGCAGAGCTCCAGGAGCTCGATGTCTTCCTCCCTCTGGGGTACGAGGCCTCGGACCAGGAGCTCTCCGAGGGCTTCTCCGACCACTCCATCTCCCCCAGCGGCCGCACCAAGTCCTTCCACTCCTACAACTTCAAGTCCTTCGACTCCTCGGACCGCGCCAGCCGCTCGTCCTCCAACCCCGGGGACGGCCCCCCCTTCGACGGCGTCTACCACCCGCTGTCCCCCTTCTCCACATCTCCCTTCGACCTGGGGCTGGACCTGGCCAGCACCAGCTCCATGGCCACGGCCGAGAGCGGCACCCAGACCCCGGCCAGCGGCCCCGGCACCCCCTCGCCCCTGGAGAGCTTCAAGCCCTTCCCGGGAATGCGAGCGCGCAAGAGCTCCAGCCTGTCCAACGTGCTGGACGAGAGCAGCTACCAGGACGTGCTGCCCAGCGACAACATCTCCAACACCAGCAACCCCCAGGTGAGCCCCACGCCCTCATCTGTGAGGTTCTCAGACCTCCAGTGCTCCAGGTACCTACTCCAGAGCTCTATAGGCTCCTGCTCTGAGCTCTTGGCTCCTACTTCATTGGGTTATCTTAAATAAGCAAAGCAGCTAATTGTTAAAAAGGTTGTTTATTACAAAGCACATCTTATTACAAAGCACATCAGTCT
>NW_026612767.1:0-49993 GCF_029582105.1 Oenanthe melanoleuca | reverse complement strand
AGCATTTCTTTCTATAACTTGGTTTTATAAGACCCAAACTGCTGAACTGCTAAGTTCAGCCAGACTCAAGCAGCCAGTGCAGAAAAAAAAAAACAAACAAAAGCAAGCTGTAGAAATAAAGTTTGTGGAAGCAACAACAATACAATGCCTCATAATCAGAAATATTGCATAATTGCATCTATGGACAAAGTTGACAGTTCTGCTTGTAATGACAAATGGTAACCTCCTCCCCCAAAATAAAGTAAATTTTGCTTAGAGGCACAGGACAGCTGAACAAAAAACCTGCACCTTCAGGAAAACAACCCTAAAAATTGAAATATTAATACAATATTTTCTTAATCCAAATTAAAATACCAATAACTTTCAAGATTGATGTACTGCCCCACTGACAGGGCAATGTCTACCATGCAGGCAGCCTACCAGAAAAGCCTAAAAACATCCAGTGTCTCCATTCTGGCTAGACTTGGATTGCAATTTCTGTCATGAGGACAGACCGGTTTGTTTGCAGAAGCCAGTTTTTTTTGCTAGTGGCTAGGTCTCTCTCTGTTCTGAGCACAACAACACACCCATACAAAGCTGAAAAACAGGACATTAAATCATTTTGACATAATAACATCTTCACAGCATTGTTGCTGCTTAGCACTCTGATTTCTGATCCTTAAGTGCTTCGGGATTTAACTTTCAGGAATGAGGAATGTTGCAGATTTAAGTGTACTTATTCACCAAAGCACATCCACCTTTCAAAACACCGTATAGTCCCAGTTACCTTCAAAAACAACTTCCTATATATTTTCCCGTTATCTAGCCATAAAAATCACACAGCAAACTGTAAAAACGAACATTGTGGGATGTGAAAAAGGACTGTGGACCTGTAGCAGAGCTGTTTCCCGAGCAGCCGGTTAAATGCGGCTGGCGATGCAGACGTCTTGCGCAGCACCACTACCACCTCCTGGACAAGCCAGGCGTGGCTGCGGGACGCTCCAGAGCCTCTTCTTTTTTTTTCCTGTTGCTAAGTTATATATATTGATATCAGTAATGCTAATGTGCTGCTATATATGTATCCATCCAAGCAGCAAACATTTAATGAACTAGAAAATATATTTTTTTTAAAGTGTAATCTGTAAGACAGCAGGAAGATGTCCTCCATACACTGTTTTTCCTCAATATGATATAAAAGAGCTTCTCTAGTCAAATACAGAAAAAAGGTGTCTATTTTTGGGTGAAAATAAATCCAATTTTAAGGATGCAATTAATGAGAATTTTAAATTTGTACGAATTAAAGATCAGTAGTTTCAAGATCTGGTTGTCTTCCTATATATAACATACATATCTTATAATATTGGTGGCTCTTCTTAGATGTCTCCACACTCTACTATAAACTACATACTCTACTATATAAGCATATAACTACTTCAATATTAACTCTCACCAAACCTTTTATAGAAACAAAATGCATCTTTATGCTTGCTCTTGCTGATGCAACCACAGAAGTGTCCTTCTTTTTGCTGTTGCTGCCTTTGGAGATAGCTGGACAGTGGATAACTTCTCAGTCCCTCTCTGTCACTTTGATCCTACAGATACTGCACAGATTTCTTGTCCTGAAATGTGAAGTTGAAACTGATCATATCAATGCCCATTCTAACTGATAGGTATGCTCACAAAATTTTTCTAATTGCTCTCTATTAAAAAAAAAATATGTATTTCAACGATCTTATAAAATCTTATTAGAAAATGTTTCCTTAACTATTTTTAGTTTATTACTGCATAATAATGAAAATACCAAAAAGTTGCTGTTGCTATTTTCATTGTTACACTTGGCCTCATCAATCGTCTCTGAACAGTGACCAGTAACTTCTATATTTTAATTATGAAATCATACACTAACATACAGAAATGTGTTTCATTCTGGGTCAGGATGTCCTCTGAGGACATACACCAAGTGTCATAGAACACAGTAGATATATTTTCCTCATAATACATAATAAACAAATCCAATGAGCAAAGTCAGCTTCCTGTGCAGCACCATGTGCCTGTGCCCATGAGGGACAGGATGTTTGCAGGAGACACTGATCCTCCTGCTAATATGAAGAAAATTTTGGGGCATCTGCTTAATTTGCCTGGCTCATAGGCTCACAGCCAAATTAATCACTGGCTTTGCACCAGAAATATATATTTCTTCCTGTGACAGGCTCGAAGAAGCCACAGAGCTTTCCCCCTCAGTTTCCTCCCCTTCGTTGCAGGACAAATATTGAAACTGACTCTCTTCTAAATTGTTCGGTAGTAAGTTTCACATGGTTCTGATGATCATGCATGTAGACAGAGGATGTTGCTGTATTTGATATGGTCAGGAACAAAGATGTGAGTGAGCAAACTGCCTGGAGTTTGCAGGGTCAGGGACTCGTGGTTCCCCACAGCAGCGTGTGCTCAGACAGCACAAATCTGCCGCAGTTCCTCGAGATAAGGCTCACAGCAGGGTTCGGATGGGACGGAACCGCGAACTCCCGGTCCCGACCCACATCTGACAGCACAAATTGTCGCCGTTCCTCGAGCTAAGAGGCACAGTAGGGTTCGGATGGGACGGAACCGCGAACTCTCTTTCCCGACCCACCCCGGCCTCCGTCCCCTCCCCTCAGCCGCGGCTCCGCCCCTCAGGGGCTGTGGGCGGGGCGGCCGCCACGTGACCCTGGGGCCGCGTGAGGCGCTGGCGGGCCGGTAGCTCACGTGACCGCTCTCGCGAGCGCCGGCGCGCGCCGGCCGAGGCCCCGCCCCGCACTCCCCCCCACCCCCGACTGCGGCGGCGGAAGGAGCCGGAGCGCTGCGGCCGCGGCCTGACGGGACCCCGAGCGGAGCCCCCGGCCCGGGCACGGCCCGCACCCCGCACCGCCGAGGTGAGAGCGCCGGGAGCGCCCTACCGGCCCCGCGGCTGAGCCCCTGTCTGCTCTGAGCGAGCCGGGGCCGCGCCGGGCCCGCGCCGGGCCCGCCTCGGCCTGGCCTGGGCCTGGGCGCTGGCGCGGCCCTTCCCAGGCCCGGCTGTTCTCCCGCGCTGCTCCGCCCGCCCCGGGCGCGCGGGGAGCCCCGGGAGGGGCCGGTTCCCGGTGCCGCAGAGGGTTTCGGTGCTGAGCTCCCGGTGTGCGGCAGCCGGAGCGCACACACCGCGCTGCGCGGTGTTTGCTGGGGACGTGCATTCATTTCCTGAAGGGCCGCGAGTTGCGAGCCTTGCTCCAGGCCCCGCTGCTCACACGCGGTAAGCTGTGCCTGTACCCCGTACACAGGCACGTGTTTAAGCCTTCTGTTCTTCAGAAGTGTCTTGAGAGCAGCCGGAACTGCACAAAAATTAAATGAGCGGGTATCTGTAGTCAAATTACTGAACAAATACTCATCATTGAAACTTAATGAGCTGTGCTTCTAACATGTTAGTTACAGGGTTGTTTGGTTTTTTTTTTGTTGCCATTTCACCAGACTTGGACCACAAGGCGTGATTAAAAAGTAGCAAGGCTGTTGTTTTGATGTGGGGTTTGCATGTGTGTGTGTGTTCCTTGTAGATGTCAGAAGACCTTGCTAAGCAGTTGGCCAGCTACAAAGCTCAGCTCCAGCAAGTCGAGGCTGCCTTATCTGGCAATGCAGACAATGAGGACTTACTGAAACTGAAGAAAGACTTACAGGTGAGAACTCGAGGGTAGGTGAAACATCAGGGTCTTTTACAAGTGTTGTATCTTTCCTAAATATTTTTCCTGCAACAAAAATAGACACTTGCTGGGTTAGTTGTTTTCATTCCACATAGCTTGATATAGTCATGGTAGGCTTAGTTTGGAAAAACCCAAAGTATGTCCTATTTTAAATCTGCTTTTTTGGATAGGTAAAAAACATGTAGTAATTTATACAGCAAACTCTTTTACTATAAGCTTTGGCCGGAGATTGAAAGATAGGCCAGTGCTGTCTTTACTATGTACTGGGTTTTAATTTTTTTTCCCTGAAGCATTTCTCAAAGTCATTATTTTTTGCTGCTTTTACTAATGCTGAAGCCTGATGGGTTTGGCTTACCATGAAGTTCTTACTGAGTTCTCAAATAACTTGATCCAGAACCTGCTTACTCATTAAATGCATTTGCAGTGTTAAAAGCTTTGGAGTGTAGTTCTATATTCCCTGTGCATCTGAGTCTTGATTGTGTTCCTATATAAGAAGGGAAAAGAGTTGTGTTTTTCATTTGTCACAAGAGCATAGTGTATTCCTAACAGCTAAAACCCATTTCTGGTCCTTGGGATGTGGTTTAGTGACGGGAAGGCCACCAACCTAATTCTAAATGTGTGAGTGGTCTTTTAGATTCTTGTGCATATAAAGCCACATTGGCATATAGCAAATCCCAGCAGTGCTGTTAAAATCTGTCATGAGAGTGCAAGATGCTGCTTCATTTCTGTTGTGGATTGCTTTAGCCATCAGGTGTAAAAAATATATAAAACTACCCAGTGCAAGGTTTAGTGACCACTGCTCTGTATGAAAAGAACAGTAATAAATTGGGGCTTCAAAACCAAAACAAAAGTGATCTTTAGAATTCCTTTTAAACTGCAAAGGCTTTGTGCCCACAAGGCACTTTATAGATCATCTGAATGTGCTCTGTTGTACACTGTTAAAAGCATGTGTATATTTTTATATTTTTAAAATGCACAGCAAAACCCATATGGGATGATATTTCCGATACCAACACGACCTCGGCTTTGATATGCAGAGATCATTGATGTGAAAGGACAACTTGCAAACTTTTTAATAAAAGCTTTCTGCACAGAATGGGGAAGATCTTTACACTTTCGTCCCCAAAAGGTTTGCTATCCGTATGTTCCACCTTGAAAATGACATAATGTTTTGCAGACTTGATATATGCCAACTAAGCAAACAGCTGTAAAAGTGGGTTTGGTGCGTCAGTGTCCCAGCGAAACCACTTTTTGTCTCTTCAAAAAGATGGTTACTATGTAATTGAAACATCTTTTTCCTGTTATAAATACTGATGCATCTTGTATGCTTATTCTTGAGTAGCAAGATTAAATACTTGGAGAAATTGTTAGAAGTACTTAGCTTTTCACTTTTCTGTTGACCAAAGCATTTCTAGGACAGTGTCTGTGCACCCAAGAACCAAACTTACCTTTTCTAGGATTGATGGCAGCTGTCATCTTCTGTAATTGGAGATGGGATTTGTGGGTGTTGTGCTCTGGAATGTAGAGGTCTGCCTGGTTTTGTGAAGACCAGTTGGTCAGGAAAAATCTTGGCAAACTAAGTAATGTTCCCTGTGGTCACACGCCCTTATCACGGGGATGTGGCACCCAGCCATGTTGTTCAACCTGTTTGGCTGTACTGAGCTGCTGTGGTAGTCCAAGTCCTGCTCAGAAATTTTCTTGGAATGTTTGCTTCTCTTAAAGATTCAAGAATTGTCTCATGGCTTGCATTAAAATTAATGCCTCTATCTTGTGAGCCGAGCAGTATGGTATGTGGTTATCAGATGAAGATTTTTACCAAAAGTTTGGTTATTTTAATAGCCTGGTGTGTTAAGGGGTTTTATTAAATTCAGAGGATTCTTGGTAGACTTGTCTGAAGCTATTCACATCCAAGTTCTAGAATAAGCCATCTCTGAGGCAAAATTAGTCAACAGTTTGGTGTTACAGGTAGTTGCAATACTTGAAACGCTTTCAGGAGTGGCATGTGGCTGATATGATGTATTTAACCTGCTTAGAGAGATACTTGTGCTAAGCCATGATGCCTTCTGGATTTGCAGAATACAGCTACCTGTATGTTGAGGAATAGTTTGGGATTTTGCACTTGGGAGGGAAAATTAGGCTAATGCTGTATGTTCTCAAATTAGGTAACTTGATAATCAAAATCTGTTGTGCTTCAGCTGTGATGTTAGGAAAATGGTGAGCTAAGTAGTAGAATTGTGCATTCCTGTGCTCACAGTTGCTTCTGCTTGTGCTCACTGGAGTACTTATTAACCAGCAGCTCCTCCAAAGCAAAGAGCAAAACTTTTATTAGCTGTTGGAAATTCAGACATTAACATGCTGCAACATAAACAGACTGTTAGGCCATTGATGCTAGTGGTATAGTTCATCAGATAAAAGTGCATGTAAGTTTGTGTTGTATTAACTTACTTGGGAAGTGCTTACAGTCCTCTAGATTCTTAAGGGATGATGAACAGCTCCTTTACTGTGTTTTCCTGAGTCTTTTTGTGCCCATAGCTGAAGTCAGGTGTGAAATGGGGAGGAAAGTTCAGGCTTCACCAAGCCTCAGTTGATCACTGTCTGGAATTAAATTTGTTAGGAGAGGGACGATGGTTCATGCTGAGGTACTCAAAGAACTTCTTTGGGGCCAGCAAAGTTTCTTTGCATTATACAGAAAATTTACATGGCCCTTTAGGTGCTGTTCTCCTTTGACTTTTAACACTAGTGAAAAAAGAGAAGTCTTGATTTCTTAGTCTTTAATGTAACATTTACAGGAAATTGGGAGAGGTTTTTGCAATCTCCTGCAAATGAATAATATGTAAAGGAAATGGGAAATTTTGTTACTTTGTCATCTTGGATTAGCAAGGGAAGGCCTGACCTGAAACCTCAGTCAGAGAATTTAGAGAAAACCCAAATGCTTCTATCAAAATGACTTGAGGAAACCAGTTCTTTTGTGTGCACCTGGATGCTTTCTGACAAAATGAGAGGTCTTCACAGCTTGGAGGGTGCTCTGCCACCCTGACTCTGGATGCTACAGTTCAGCCAGTGAGAGAAATGTCATTTAAAAATAATAGGCTTCTTTTTGAAAATTTGAGGAGGGCATGGGCAGCTTTACAGCAGTACAGTGAGGACATACGTATTTTTATCTACAATTGCAATTAATGAGCTTAATTAAATTATTAAAAAACCAAAGCAAGTGTAATTCACACATCAACAATGAATATAATACAATAACTTAAACCAAACCAAAACCAGTAAGCTTGGGGTAAAAATATGCTTGGTAAGAGAAATTTGAAAAATTATTCTTTGTGGGTTTTTTGTCTTTTGTAGGAAGTCATAGAGTTAACCAAAGATCTCCTTTCAACACAACCTTCAGAAACTCTTGCAAGTTCTGACAGTTCTGCCTCCGCCCTGCCCAGTCACTCATGGAAGGTTGGGGATAGGTGTATGGCCATATGGAGTGAGGATGGACAGTAAGTGTAGAAAACTTCTCTAACAGTTACATGCAATAGTTCAATGGTAAGAGACTTTCATTCAGTTTGAATTGACCAGGGTGACTAAAGGCAAAAAAAAATTAGGAAATTAAAGACTGTGGACTGTTTCTTAAAGGTCAGTATTTTAGGTAGTGAAGAGATGGGGGTTATTTTGTAAAAATGCCCTTTTTTCATAACTTATAACAGTAGAGTAGCTTTTGTAAATTATCATTTGCTGATGTAATAATTGGCAGACTGGAAGAATTGGTCAGTTAGGGACAGTCTTTTGGTAAAGCTTTTAGGATGTGTAGTTCATAATTTGTCATTGCATTCATATATATGTGGCACTGATTACTATGAAGAAAAATTCTTGCTGTATCAGTTTGGGCCTCTAATTGGAAATTAATTTAAAATTTTTAATTGGAAATTAATTTAAAATTTTTAATTGGAAATTAATTTAAAATTTTTAATTGGAAATTAATTTAAAATTTTTAATTGGAAATTAATTTAAAATTTTTAATTGGAAATTAATTAAAAATTTTTAATTGGAAATTAATTAAAAATTTTTAATTGGAAATTAATTAAAAATTTTTAATTGGAAATTAATTAAAAATTTTTAATTGGAAATTAATTAAAAATTTTAATTGGAAATTCTAGGTTTGACTATAAAATTACTAACTATGTAATTAACTATAGAATTAATCAACATTTGGGTTTGGTCTCCTATATATTAGCCTGTATAGTTCTGGGAACCAAGCAGATCATTCTGACTTCATGAACTTTGAAATAAACATTTAGAAGTTACTTTTCCGTGGTTCAAATGTAATTGTTGCAGCTTTAAAAAAACCAAACTGTTTATTCAGCACCAATGTTGCAATTGTTACCACTTAGAGAGAGGCTCTATTGTTCAAATAACTTGTTTCTCTTAACAATGTAGTAACCATGTAAAGATTTTGGTATAGCTACTGATGTCTTAAGTAGAAAACTAATCTAAAAGTCAAGAGTTCTTCTGTTTATTAATGAGTTGTATGTTCTTGTGTTAGAACTTAAAAAATGAATTTCTTAGTCATTGGTCACCATTGGGTCATTCTTTTTGGTCTGATCCCTTGGTTACAGGATGAGAGCTTGGGCAAGAGTGTGTCAAAGTGTTCAGTGAAGTGCATCTTATTCGACTTAATTGTTCTGCTTTTTTCAGAAAACCCGTCTTCTGTTGCAGTATTTATTAAGTGACCAGTGTTTCATAAAGAGCCAGCCAGACTTTTGGGTTTTCTGTGTGTTTTCACCTAACTCTGCTCAAGATGTTGGCCCACTGAAAACATGAGAGAAATTAACTTAGTAAATGTTAATTGGAATATTTTCTATGAAAGTTCCATTTTTTTTCCTGTTTGCTCTAGATACATCCTTTTGCCCTGAAGTTAGACACAGTTATTTTAAATATTTTTGGAAATGTCACTTGTCTCTTTTATTTTTCCCATTTTAAGGTGTTAGTTTGACCAAAGTGTTCCATACACATAAATATGAAATGGACTGAAATTTTCAAAATTGCTGTTTTAAATAAATAAGAAAACTTTTAAGCTTTAAAGTATTGAAAAGGGAATGTTTTGAAAGCTTCCGTTTTTAATTCTTTGTTCTATGGAGAAAAAACCAAAACTTTGCACTTCTGAGCTGACGTTTTCTAAAACTCCTTAGTGAATTCTGTAAAAGCAGAATATTTTTTTTCTATCCCATGACTGGCCAGAACTAAAACCAAATCAGGATAGCTGATTAGATTGGCCCCAGCATTAATCATTAGTTGTGATAGCTGTGAGGGCATTGCTTGTTGAAGCTAAAGGTCAAATACAACAGATTCCAGTCTTTGTATCTGTGTCCCTTTGACTTTAAGACAAGAATATCTTGGTTTGATTTGTGTATTGCCGCTGGAACTGAAGGCTGGCATCTGCAAATTTTTCTCTTAGTGGCATTAGCTGGTTGATGTAGGTGTTGAAGGGCTGAGTATTAAAGCTTTACTCACATGCTTACAGCCATGATATCTTTACAGGTGTTACGAAGCTGAGATTGAAGAAATAGATGAGGAGAACGGAACAGCTGCGGTTACATTTGCTGGATATGGCAATGCTGAAGTCACACCTCTGTTCAACCTGAAGCCTGTGGAAGAGGGAAGGAAAGCAAAAGAGGACAGTGGCAACAAACCCATGTCCAAGTAAGTAATACACAGACAGAAATCTGAATGCTGCACTGTCAGTTAGTTGTTTTTTTCTTTTTCTCCCTCAGCTATAAAAATTGGTTAATTAAATAGGTAGTTTATTGGTTTGTTTTTATTTAAAATTTATATTTATTTAGTATCTTGCTGTGTCTAACACAGGAGGGTATTTATAAGGGCTGAAAACTTTTATTTTTGGCTTTGGAAGAAAAATAAGGTATGATTCTTCAGTGTTTTTGTCAGTGATCCCTTCCCTAAAAGGTTGTTCTGAGGGTGCTGCATTGTGGCAGAGCCACAACCCCTTCAGCTTCCTTCTCTTCACTGAAGTAATCTTTATCCTTTTCCTTCCATCCCTATTCAATAATTGGTAGCATCAGAGTCCTCCTCCAAAAAAGTTTGGGCTTTTCACTGCAATGGGTTATTTACATTTTCCAAACCTGAGATGCTTCTGAAATGTTGAAATGCTGATGAACTGCACCCAATCCCATGGGTTGCTCTGTTTGGCATGGGCTCCTCAGGTTTGCTGGTGGCTGTTGTTATACCAGATACATAAATAAATAAGGTAATGCTTATTAATGGAAAGATTCAGTTTGGATTTTAGGTTTTTGAGTTTTGGGTTTTTTTTTTTTACCTCCTAGAAATGGTGAATATTTACAAGCTTTATTTCTGTAATTTACTTCTGGAAAACTAATAGTCGTCTGTTTTACAGACAGATTTTAGTTTGTTACAGGAAGTGGCGCAAACATAAAATGTGACATTTGTTTTTTGTTTTTCTCCTTTTCTTCAGAAAAGAGATGATAGCCCAGCAACGAGAGTATAAAAAGAAGAAAGCTTTGAAAAAAGCTCAGAGAATTAAAGAACTTGAACAGGAAAGAGAAGACCAGAAAGTCAAGTGGCAACAGTTTAACAACAGAGCCTATTCTAAAAACAAAAAAGGCCAGGTTTGTTTACTTTTGTCAGTATGTGAGTAGCAACAGGACATAGACTTCTGTGCAGTACCCTGGGAGAAAGGACGTGGTTTTTAATGGGATGTAACATGGGAATTCGGGTGTCTTTGAGATTCTGAAGTGTGCATTTTTGTATTTTGTGCACTTCAAATGCCTGGTTTTTTACTGGATTGTTTTGGAGGAGTGCTGCTGCTAAGAGGGTGAGCTTGCACTTGGCTGGGATAGCTGGGCTTGCATTAGTTGCCAGATGTTTGTTGGAGCCAAGAACCTGAGGGCCCCTTTAAACCTCCAAGTCTGGCTTCTTGCTGTATTTGTGACCCAGCACACAGTGCTGGGGACGTGCCCTGGAACAGCAAGTGTAGAACAGAAAAGGTAGCAAGGACATTAAACCTTATTCCATTTCTGTCCTGGCTTGACCAAGAGCTGCCAGATAGAGTGGTAAAACTTCAGTCTTCCTTTTGAGCAATTATTAGAGATGCCATTATGAGAGATTAATTTTATTCATTATTGGCCTGACCTGAGATCCTCAGTACCACAATCACATCTGGTACTGAGGTGCCAGAAGTTCTCAGCCCATTGCTTCACTCAGTGACAAGGCATCACAAATGTACCCATCTGTAGGGCAAAAGTTGAGAATCTTGAAGCACTTCACATGGTATTGATTGCTTGTTTTTTCTTCTTTGTAAAGTCCAGCTAGTAATTATTCAGCAGTGGTGTTTTCTGTTTTATTTCCAGGTGAAAAGGAGTATTTTTGCTTCTCCTGAGAGTGTAACTGGCAAGGTTGGCGTTGGAACATGTGGAATTGCAGACAAACCTATGACACAGTATCAAGATACCTCTAAATATAATGTCAGGCATCTGATGCCTCAGTAACAGGTGAAAAAGGTGGAACTTCATCTCTGCAGGGCTTTACACTTACCTTTTTATCATTATATTTTTCTAAAAGTAAATTATTTGTTGGCACATAGTGAATAGTCCATTTTGTCACCATCACTTTGGCTTTAGCTGATTTGAGCCTTAAATCTCCAGCTATTGATTTGAACCCCCCAACCATTAAACTTTTTGTAGCAGGTAACTTCAGCATGAACTGCTGTTGCTTGTTACTTTCAAAGCAGTATTTGTTTGCAGCTTTGAATCTTTCATTCATACCAGTAGTGAAGGTTTTTTTTATTTCTTTTAAAAAAGTGGTGGTATAAAAATGGCACCTTAAGAGCCTCCCTGGTTTCTGTAGTCACAGTGCTGTCTATGACATGCTCAGTATTACAGAGCTGCTGCAGCTCTGGGAGAGAGCTTACATGTCACATGGAATTGCTAAGGAAGTTTAAATAACTCCCTTACAAATCCACTGCAGATTGATTTGTACAGCTGTAAATGAGGGCAGAACAGGGCTGATTGGATCTTTATTACAAATGATCGCTTACATTCTAGAAACAATAAATTTGACTTAATTCCAGTCCAAATTTCTTGCGCTTGAATTTAAGCAGAGGAGATGCTGTTTCTTGTTGGTTGTTTTTTTTTGTTTGTTCGTTTGTTTTAAAAATACTTATGAAATTATAATAGGAAGTTAATGAAATGTAACCAGAAAACCATAGGATAAGGAACTGTATGTAAGAGTCGCCACCCATCCCCAGGGATCAGAGCTGGGGTGTCACTGGCTGTGCTGTGGAAGGGAGCTGTCCTGTCCTCCCCTGTAGATCTTGTAGGTGTTGGTACAGCACAGCAGTGACAGTCTGTGCCTGGGCTCCATCCAGACAAGGAGAAGCACAGCAGATACGAATGCCTAGATCCCACTTAGGTGTGAGTGAGTAAAGGTTAGTTGGGAATTTCTGTCCTCACATAACTGACTGGCCCTAGTGTCCATTGTACCTTCAGCTGTATTACAGTGCTGCTGAGCCCCTTCAGTTTTCTTCAGGAATCCACGTGTAAAAGCTCTTGCTTTTTTGTACTCTGTGATTTGCTTTCCTCTGTTCCTTGTCTTGCACTTACGGTAGTGATGCCACCTCTGAACCCGTAATGTGTTTAAAGAACTTAATGGGTAGCCCTGTATACAATGTAGATATTATTTTTGTAAAATCTAGGGCTGAGTTAATGGACAAGAGTACATCAGCTATTTCCCCCATTAAATAAAATGTGTGTCTTGTCCATTAACCCTGACCATTATTTCCCTGTATATTATGTTAATGTAGCTCATTTTGTAATTTGTTAACTAGATCAGGTCACGTCAGCAATTGTTGATGCACTGATTGGTGGAAATGTCCATCAGTTACCTGAGTCACAACTCAAGCTAAACTCTACAAGCAGTAGTTTAGAATCCATACATAGAAAAAGGTTCTCCCTATAATGGGAGAAGGTGATTTTTATGAATACAAAGTGTGTTAATTTCAGTTTTGTATGTTTAACTTTTATTAAATAAAGTGTTTAAAATCTGCTGGATATGTTTGGTGAAGTGGAATTATTCATTGGGGGAGGATAAGGGTAAATCATCAGGACAGGGGAAAGTACAGCAGAATCTGCTGGACAATGTAATATTCAGAAGTGACTCTGAAGTACAGCACACTCACTGCAAGATGAAGTAGGTGTTGTGTAATTCCTCATCTTCACTGGCACCAGGGGGCTTAAATTTTCTTTTGCATAGAAAACATCTCAAAGAATCCGCTTTTAAGAAAGGGAATTTGTACTGCAGCCTGTAGCAGTGACATTAACTAGGTGACAGTCATGCCACACTGACAGCTCAGTGCTGAGGAAGGCCACCTGATGTCTTTCACAGGTGGCTGTGATACAGTGTCCCTTTCACTTATCCAAAAGGAGCATCATGAAGTCAGAAATAACACATATTAAAGCAGGCACAACTGGAGTTTTCAGGAAGCCTATTCTGAGCTCCACCTGTTCTTTTAATAGAAAATAAAAACAAGGCTTAATCCAATACTTGACATGCACTACATCTGCTTATCTTTAATGTAATAAATACAATCAGTAGACCATCCCAGGGCTATTTATTTGTTCAGTAGCCCTGGAGAGCAGTAGAGTGAGTCGTCAGAACACAATGGGCGTGTGAGCCTTCCCTGCAAAGGACAGTCCAGCCCAAGTTGTTTTAGCTAAACCTTTTAAAAAAATTTGGCAACATTTGTACCTTTCCACTGAGTATTTCACTATCACCTCTTGTAACAGGAGCTGCCTCATGAGCTTTGCTGTAACTCTTCTGCTGGGCACTGCAAAGAAGTGCTGAAAGTTTTGATTGGCTTTTTCCTGAAACACCTTACCTGGAATAAGTGAAACAATGGGACCACTGTGCCTAGGGTGGTCTGATCTATAGCACATCAGGCTTTTTTAATTCTCTTGCCTCATGTGCAGTATGGGTGAATTATTGTAATCTGACTTTGGAACACAGCCTTAGTAAAGTGGCTTGAGAAATTCATGTAATAAAAATAAATATCGAGCAAAGCAATGCTGGTAATTGCCAAAACACAAGAATTCCTTATTACAAATTACAATACAAGTTGACCTGAAATGTGGCTGATGGTGTTTCAGTTGGTTGGGGTTTTTTTAACAACTTATTTTCCAGTTTTATTAACTGGTCTACACAGCAAGAAGCCTGAGAGCTCATGCTCTGCATTGGGCCTTTGCACACAAATGACCTACCACAGTGCCAACAAATCCTGCAATGGGCAGAGAGTACTTAAAAACACTGAAATGACAGGGAAAGTTGCTGTAAAAGTAGAGTCAAACCCCCCAAGCTATAGAAATTGAAGAGATATTTGTCAGAGAACAGAGATTTGTGCCTGTCTAAGGGTACTGTGCAAAATGACCAGAATGGCCGACTGTTTCTTCTTCAACCATTTCCTATAGGGCTTTACTTTTATCTAATACAGCCTCAATCCTGTGCAAATTGAAACCCATTTTGGAAATTAAACCTTTTAAAACAGTAGAAACCTGACTCAGATCTTGGATTGCCCCAGTCAGTTAGAAGTCTCAACAGTAGCAAACTGAAATTCTCATGGTCATGGCAATTAATTTCTCTTTTGTCTTCACTAAAGCCACTGACCCTTAAGCTGTCCCTTATTTATGCAGCTGCTTGGTCTCACAGGTCTGTAAATACAAAAAAGGACTTCACCTGAGAGGACTGCAATTCAGTAGTAGTGCAGATGTTTAGAAGGCAAACTTCTGTGCCTCCCCTTGAGGTTCTGCTCACCTGCAGCAGCTGTGGCAGGGTCTTGAGAAACAACCACTCTCTTGCAACAGTTAATGTGAAGAGTGAGGTTACAGAAAACATTCCTGGGCCAGGCCCAAGAGAAGGATTGCTGCCTGGCAGCTGGTGCTGCTCTTTGCGTTGCAATTTGTCCAATCTTTATCTGGGCTCTAAAAACCTTCACTTAGATGGTCAAATAAGGAGGGACACTTGCATTGGGACGATGGTGCCACTTGCTCAAGCCAGCTCTGGTCTTGAGCTGAAGGACTTGCTACACAAGAGCACTTGCATTGTTTCCTTCTGTAAAGCAATTCCCTTTCTAGCTGAACTCACCTTGCAATGACTCCTTGGTCTGCCGAGAAGTGCAAAGCCTTCCCACAGTGGGTGCTGACTGGAAAAGTCTTGCTCTCACCTAGACTGAAAGGTGCTGTTACTTCCCAAAGAGACATTATTCATGAGGAATATAAGCGATGCTGCATTTTACACCTTACCTGCTTGACTGACCTGCTGAAACTGGTATTTCCTGGGGCCATGGATAGTACTTTGTACAGTTATCCACCACTCTAGGATAGGAAAGAACTTCTGTATTTCCCCATCAAGCCTTTCAGGAGGAGATCAAAAACAATTAATTGTTTTGAGAAATATTTTTGAAAGAGGATTAAATGGAAAGAATTTCCTAACCTTAGCTGAATGGAGCATTAGCAAGAGCACTGGTAGCCCAAGTCATGGCCGAGGCCTGTGTACATTTTGACTAGCAACCACAATATTAAAACCACCATAAAATGCTTTAAATTCCTTCATGGCTTATTTTGCTTTGCTGCAACATCCCTCAAGATCCAAATTAACACTTGCTGAAGTTATATGCTTGCTGTATTAAAATAAAGCTTCATCACATGTCTGCAGCACAGCAGTCTGCAAGATGTTGAATGACTTCCTAAAGGCCAAACTACCCAGCTCACCCCACTACTTGCTCCAGGCCTCACTGGGGTACTACAAACCAAGGAGCTGATTTTTTCCAGTGTAATAAAAATAAATTGCTACCCACAGCTTTTACAGCATGGTTAATGTTGAAGATCTTTCCCAAAAGAAATGACATTTTACACCTTTGACCTGCATCAGCCAGGCCAGCAGCACTGTGTGACTCAATTGTCCAGCTGTACAAGCCCACACCTGGAGGGACACACCCACCCTTCTCAGAGGCTGCTCAGCAATCCCTGAGCTGACATTTTTGAAGGGATCTCAACAGATGCACGTTGTGAGACAACTTTAGTTTTAGCAGCACCCCTCCATAGAAGGTATTAGGTACCACAGCCACAGTACCAATGCCCACAGACTCCTTGTTCCTGTCTCTGCCTAACAACTAAACAGATCAGTCCTCTTTGGAGGAGGAAATGAGCAGAGAAGCAGAGGTCAGAGGTGGTGTATTATTCCCAGTTAAACAACCTGCCTTTCAGTAAAAGGAAAACATTGTCTTTGCAGATACCACTCTCCTGTATTCATTCTCCCAAAGGTCACTCAGATTTGTTGGCACATTTCAAGAAGATGACAGCACATCAGTGTTTTCTAGGTACTTTGTGCAGACTGGGGAACAGAGGGGCAGAAGGACACACTCCTCTTCCCTGAGGATCCCACAGGACAATTCAGATTGCACTGCTGATGCAGAGGACTTTCAGTCACTATCAAGTCACGGAATTTCTCACTCCCTGGACAATCTGTCTATGGGAGAAAGCTCCAGGAAAAAACATAGGACTTCATTCTGCTTTTACGTAATTTTTCATTATTATCACCTCCCTAACCTCAGAACAAAGTCCTGCTTTTACCGTTCTCTTCCAGGAAGTGATCCTGATTTCTCTCCCCAATGATGCATGTTTGGTGTCAGAAAAAAAATGCCACAAGAAAAGCTTTTGATCCTGGGCGGGGAGGAAGCAGAATGACTATCTCCAGTTAGAGCACTCAATGGATCCCACTTCCACTGAAGCCAAATGTGTCATCCATTCCAACAGGGCAATACAACAAACAGGGAACAGCAAGTACAAGAGAACAAAGTAGAAAAGCAGGAGACTGGAGCTCACAAGCAGAAGGTAGCAAACAAGCAAACAGACAAAAGGAAAACACAGTCACAAAGCCCAGAAAATGGTAAGTCTGTCTAGTTAACCCGCTTTCTATTGACCTACAGATTTCTTGAGACAGACAGATGTGAGACCACCTTCGTCACTGACATGCTGCTAATGGAACAGACATTAAAATGACCTTCAAGTGACAACTCGCCACAGGATAACCGTGACAAATGCAGCCAGATAGTCATCTCCACCTTGTCTGCAGACACGAGATGACACTCCATAATACACTTGTGTCAAAAGAAGGAAAATGCTGGATGGTCTTTTTAATGGGTTTGTCTGTAGCAAAGAGACCCACTGGGGATCTAATTTACAGAGGGAGAACTTGACAGAATGAGCTTATGAGGGAGCTGTGCGTGCGTGTGTGCTTACTACATGCCTCAGGAAAGCACATCCAATTCTGCTTTTACAGGAAGAGTCACCATATTCTTGTAAAATTATAGCAACTTCTCCAAAAATTGGAACACTGCAGAGTGAGAGACCAGACCAGTGAAGGGAGATTTGAGGAGGATGGCAATTGAAACAATGCAGAAATAAAACAGGGCAGGACAACTTTAAAAGACCATCAATGCTTCCATCACATAAGAAATGGTCAAAACTCTAGATGAAATCTGCTAGGATCTGCTACAAAGAACCCACCAGCACCAGAGAAACCAACCCCAAGTCTTTGGAGTTATTAGAAAGGCTCTTAGTTTGTTTTTTTCCTGGACCTCCTCTTGGCTGGACCATTGCTGTTGGCTGAGCAGTCAGGCAGGTGGCTGGTGGTGGAAGTTCATCCCCTGTGACATTTCCCCCATTTACCTGCACTTGAGATTAGGACCCCTTTGAGACCACAACTGTAGAAAAAGTAGGAGATACCAAACTGCCCCAGAGTATCACAAACAAACATTTCAAATGCATTTATTCCAACCATAGACATGTCACTGTTTTATACCAACTAGGAGAACATGGCCATTCTCCATCCCCTGAACTTCAGTGCTTCTCACCTGTGGTATTGCTTTGCCAAGTGGGCATTTAACACAAACAGGAGTAACAGGAAAGAGGAGATGCTGGGACAGCTATGGAAAAGGGCTCCTAATTATATAAATCCCACTGGTATCCAACTGCTCAGCACCAGCATTGCCAGTGGTCAACACTACCAAGGAGAATAATAATGAAGAAATAAATAAAGTCATGCTAGAAATGAAGTTTCCTACTTTTCACCACTTTACAGACTGTTCCAAGCCTCATGTCATCCAGAGATCATATGGACTCCAAACATAAATCCAATCAGCAATTCTTCTTTCAAAGCCCTTGGGCTCCATTTGTAACCTAGAGCTTAACTCAGTCTGTGGCAGACTCTTGCTCCTGCCAGGTAACCTCCCAGAAAAAAGAACAGATGGACTGAGACACTGGATTACATGCACACAAGTGAAAACACATTTAACAACTGCAACCAGATGCAAACTTAGTAAGCAAATTAATTTAAAAAAACCCAAACCAGACTGAAATAATTCATTACAGCCATGGAAAGATTATTTCTCTACTCAAGCATGTGTGTTGTGTCTCTTACAGGGAATGACACGTTTTGGAGAGTGGGGGAAACATCAGAATATTTAAACACAGGCAACTTATCACAGTGTAAAAGTCTACATGAGACTCAGTCAGGATGTCACCATGGGCCCAAAGGGCACAAGAAGAACAGCAGTTGGCTGAAGTGACAGGAATGACCAAGATGGAAGAACACAACTCATTTCAGATACAGAAATGTTTAATGGCGTTAAAGTGCTACTTTAATGGGGACCATATGCTAACATTTAAACACAATTCCACTGCACTGCTAAATATGGTTGTCTTTAATTTTTCACTTTATTTTACCTCTTTTTACCCAACCCTATCTAAAACAATAAAATAAAATCTAAAGAACTGAAATTAACAACCCATTGAAATCAGCAATAAGTTATGAATTTTATAAAGCATTTTTTCCTCTTTTTTTTTCTTAGTAATGAAGGGTAATTAAATTACTTAAGGATATACAAAGTTTCAAACAATGCCATAGGTGAAGACTCTATTAAGGTTTTTAAAACTTGGAAAACAAAATAATCCTGGCCATTAAAAAGACAAAAATAAAAAAGCAAAGCCCTCAAAGTGCAGGTTAGAATGCTTGTCTTGGAGAAAATTAGAAAACATTCGCTATAACAGCTCTTAACAGCACCTGCACAGATAAGATGGCAAGGCCCTTGGGAACAGGACGTGCAGTCAAAACGTTACATTAACATGAGAGACGTGCTGAGCTTAACTAGGTTAACTACTGGACTGGAACTTCAAAAGTCAGCAAAGGGAATGATTCTAAAAAGAAAACTGAAGAAACCCCCAACAAACTTGGCCTCTTCCAGCTTAGCACAGCCTTCATCCATTGTGTGCATGGCAAAAAAAGGATCTTTGCATTTCATTGGGTCAAGTGCTTCATCAAAACAGAGATCTTTTCATGGCATAAATTCATATAAAAGACATCTAAGGTTTCATATGGACAAGCTCTAAAAAGATGCATCAGACTTGGGGTGTTTTCCCTCCCAACACATTTACAAATGTTTTATCAAAAAATCGCTTCAAATAAAAAGGTCATAGTGGCTCAGTGTCTGGGCATGACTGTCTGGTGTGTCAGCTCTCAGTGCTGGTTTCGCTCTGCCCTCAGCTGGCCGTGTGCCTGCGAGGGGCACACATCTCCCGGGGACCTGCTGGCGCTGGCACAGCCCGGGTGTGACAGCCCACCCTGTGCTGGTACGTTACAGGTGTGCACCTCTCGCTCCAGCCACGCTGCAGAGGTACTCACTCTCTAAATGATGTCCAACAGAAAGCTGAGTTGAATGGTGTTCTCCCCTGAACATCACTGCCCCTCTCCCTCTGGGCACAGAATGAGACCTTAATCATTATTGTCACTGTTATTCCTAGGCTACGTAAGCCTTCTTAGATTTCCTAGTACTTTATGACAGCATTAGATTGTGATAAACTGTAGGATACAGGCCTTTTAGGACCACAAAAGCTCTTCAGAAGGGCCTAAATTAGGATGTTCAACCTGAATGAAGTGTAAGAAATTTTGACATTTCTCAGATTTCATGACAGAAAGAGAGGGATGAGTCTCTAGTATCCTCTTTCAAACAATTTCAAATAAATTCAAAACAAAGTGTTTCATCACTAAGGTCTAGATCCAGGTCCCACAGAAACAAACGGATTTCATTGACTGCAAAGGGACTAACTTTTTGCCAGCAGAAATTTGGATTGGTAACATGACCAAATGAACAAATACGGGTTTCTGGGGAGGCTTCCTTTACCCAAAAAGCTTTATATACAGGTCTGTCCAGGCCTAGCTGTCAACATGTCAATTCTGAAAGAGGATACTGGCATCTAGGACCCAGTTTGATCACCCCAGTGAAATCATTCACCCTGCACTGTTGTCTCACTTGGTTCTAGGAAGCAAATGAAAGCTTGACACTGGCGCTGGAGTAACCCTCATCACTCCCAATACTCTGCAAGCTGCTGTGATCATCAATGTCACTGATGCTGGTTGTGCTGATATTGTCCACTTCTCCATGGGAGAACTCTGTGCTTTCAACGTCCACTTCAATCTCTTCTAGAAAGGGAAATGAGAGAAATGCACACAGGTTAGCACCACACACCCAACTGCCCCCTTCACACTACACAGGGAATGAAGTGGTCATCTGGCAGGGAGACTTTCAGTGCTCCCTCTGGAATGGGGTGGGCTGTGGTCTTGATTTATAAAAAGACTAATATCAGCTTGGAGTTCTTTGTAGGGATTTAGCAAAGGAGTTTCACTCCTCCACATGCCAGCCACACCATCAGCATAGTTGGGCCACCTCACACACTGATCTTGTCCTACTACCTCTTTCTTTGGATCTCTAATACCCCAGTGTTAGAAAAAAAGAAGAAACATATGAGTGCAAAATTGAGTTCTAGAGAGAAAATGGAGCATGAAGTTAACCATAAACATGCTAATTTCTTGACACTATATTTCCAAAGCAAAGACCACACACAATTACAATGCATTACCATGGGAATCTGGGTTACTCTCATACATGCTCAGTGGCTTTTGGAACAGACATCTTGTTTTTAAGAAAGACTTAAAAAGCAAAGATCTAATTAACCATGTATCTTGGTTCCCATACTGCTTGGGAATTTTCCAAAGAATTTTTGTTTTAAACTACAGACTCACACCTGAACTATGAAGCATCTTTTTGTCTGTCAGTAAATACCAAACCATCTATTATGCTTAATGTTCTCTCCACTGCCGGGATATTTTTAAAAAGGAACTTATCTTAATTCAGTTAGCCATTCAGATATCTCTAGCCAGTTTTGACTGAGGAGATGAACTCCATGGGAAGTTTGGTAAGGGAGTGAGGGGGTAGGTGTGTGAAACATCAGTTCCAGTCTCATTAATAACTTCTTATGTTTTCCTCTTTGTGTTGCCAAGAGATTCAGCAGACCAAAAATCACAATGAGCATCTGAAACTTTACCATCACTTTCAATGACACAGAAATCAGATGAAGTTGGCAGCAACAATACTTCTTCCAGACCTAGAACTCATGCAAAATACTAAACTCTCCATATGTATGTGTGTGTACGTGCTTGTGTGTGAGCAGAATCAGCAACCTAAACATCAAAGGCCATGAGAAGGGGAAGCTGAGAGATAAGGCATGGATGAATCTCATTCTCTCACTTCAGAGTCCTGACAATTCCATCCATGCTGGCTCAGCAACACCCACCTCGCTCCGAGTCCGAGTGATCCGAGGAAATGGTAGATCCGATGCTGTCCATTCGTATTCGCTCTATCTCCTGAGGACCCTGTAGTTGTTCCAGTCTTCTCTTTAGGAATCTTTGTTCTCGTTCCAGGTTCTCAAGCTGGTGTTGGCTTCTCCTCTCAGCCTCTTCAAGTTTCTGACATGATCAAATATAATTCAATGATTAGTTTTACCCTTTTCTCCTTCCCTCCCACCTCCACTGCCCTGCCACCTGCCTTGCTTAGACCTTCCCAGTCCCAGAAGGATTCAAGCTGCAAGTGCCCTGAACCAAGCTGCCTCGCAGTCTCCAAGCACAAAGCCTTCTTCCCACATCTTTCCACCTCTGAGGTCCTGATAAATCATACCCATTAGTACAAAGAGTCTCTGAGGACTGAGCTCTCCAGGGGAAACGCTGTGAATTGCAGCAGTTTGTGGGTCATTCCACCCGGGCTCCGACACCTGCATTACTGCCTCTGTCCACGCAGGGGCCTCACACCCCCAAGCCAAGGCTCTCCAGGGCTTGTTACAAGCTGCTCCAACACAAAAACGTGCCCTGGGAGCTCTGTGCTCCTTACTGCATGGTTTAGAAGGATTTCTCAGAAACAGTTTTCTATTCAGTGAGTGATTTACATAACCTACTACAGATTTCTTTGATCACAGCTGGGAAATCTACCAGGGCACTGTTCTTTGTTTCCTACAACAAGCACGTTGCATAAGGAGGAGTCATTTCAGGCTAACTCTGTTCCTTTGGCAGCACTTTGCCTCCCTCATCACCGATCTTCCCTCTCTATATCCTGACCTGCAACGAAGTATTTCAGCCTCTCCCAGATACTGACAATGCTGCATTTTCTTTTCATGTCTCACTTTGCCAAAAGTGGAGCTAGAAGAGCACTCGGCTAGCTGGAAGGCTCACACACGGAGCTCCAGCAAGCCAAACCTGTCTCACACTCTTGTGGTTTGTGCTAATGCTTCAGCAGTGGAAACTCAGTAGCACACCAGAAGAAAAGCTGCATTTCCCACCAAAATGCAGTCACTCAACAGTAGGTATGTTTTTCTTTAAAGAGATGCAGCTATCAACAAACGATCACAATACAGAACAAGATCCTTGCTCTTCAAATCCATCATATTTGCAGCTAAGGAGTTCATGATGGACTCTTCCAACAATGTGGCTTGTGGCAATGATAAATGATTAACCAAGGGGGCAAGGCTTGCTTGTTTTTATTTATTTATTTATTTATTAACAGTGTTACGTTTCCTTCAACAGAGTTAACTCTAGGCATCAAGGATGAGCAATTGCATTGCACTTCCCAAAGCCCAGGCTGAAAGCAGCAGGGACAGGCAGCTCTTACCTTGATATGTGCTTTGGCTTTGTTGAGCAGCCCAAGCGTGGTGTGCCGGGTGCAGTCTGGTCCAAGCGGTATCAGAACTTTTAAACGTTCTAGACACAGGCGGAGGTGAGCTCGGCTGCAAGTGGAGAACAGGAGGATCAGAGCTATGCTTTCTGCAAGGGAATGTCATTTCTTTCACTTCTGCCCCCCATAAGGCAGCTTTCAGGTTTCCCTAGGTACCAATACAGACTGCTGCTAAACTATTTACACTTCAAACATCAGCTGCTCACAATACTTGCATTATTGCTAACCTTTGACAGACACTGTTTATTTTCTTGCCATCTGAACTGATAATCTGACTCATCTGGATGAACTTTGTGCAGGGGCAAAGGCACAGAGGAAAATGGTACAAGCATCTCATGGATTTCCACTCTCTCTGAGCTATTTGCATCCTGTTTTGCTGAGAAAAACTTCCATGAAAGCAGTTTTGAATGACTACTACCCCCTGCATGCTTGTTCATTGATAGCTCATGGACATTTGCTATGAACTGACCTGAACACCTTCTTTTTACATGAAATTAAGATCATAAATGAAAAAAAAATGCTTAATTCAAAACATTGAAACAATCCCTGGTGGCAATTAAAGGAGTGAGAGGGATAATAGCTCCCAAGAACTGCACTTTTACTCCTTCCTGGGCCCAGGTCTGAAATGCTGCTAGAGATGCAAGGTCTGTGGGAATGAGAGAACCCAAGACCTTCCCCCGGGCAGACTTCTGACCTTGGCTCACATCTACAAAGACAGGCTCCAGCACAACAGCACTGCTGGTGATGTGATCCATTTTCTGCAGAATACGGCAACATGTTCTGGGATAAATGGTTCAGGCAGCAATGGCAACACACATCAGGCTGCAGAGGAAAACTGTTCCCACTGTCTCTCCTCTGGATCACGTATGCAGGGATGAACGGCAGATTTATGGAAAACTATCGAGTGTGTGTTGCTTTTTTTCCCTCCCTCTCTCTTTCCCAGACATTAATGATTTATGTTCAAAGTTGTCATCCCAATCAATAACACAATGACATCAGCTTTACCATTCACATGCAAGAAACACCGGTGCAAAAGACTCTTGAAAGCCTATCCCAGCCCCTGCTCATGCACAAAGAAACTGAATCTTAGCCTGATCCATCTCAATGAAGGGGAAGGGAAAAAAAAAAAAAGAAAGAAAAAAAAGAGCATGGACAGTTCATTTCCATTTGTTTTTCAAATGCACTATTGCACCCAGTTTGAAAGGGGTGGGGGAGAGGAGTCTGTAATCAGGCAATTATGTCAGTGACAAGCAAGGATGATTAAGGGTGGAAGGGTCAGGGGTTTTGCTGATGAACTGTCAGCACAGGGGAGTGTTCACTGGCCGTGCTGTAGCTGTGAGATCCTCACAGTTTCTACCATAAATCTCTTTAAGAAGGGTTCATCATTCTGTCTCAATAACAGTCACAGGGCTGCATATGACCAGCAAGAGCCTTGAAGAAAACGTGTTTTCCATTAAACATTAACAAATACAGGGGTGGGGAAAGGGAAATCATAATCCAAAAATCAAACTGAAAGAACAGTAATCACATCAATCTCATCTCTTACTTCTCAGCTTGCTCTAGGACAAATCCCATTATCATTAAACCCATATGGTAGACATGGGTTTGTATTTTTTTTCTACCTGAAAGCCAGTTTTCAACACAGAGCTTGGTCAGGAGTGTGCACCCACTACAGGTGTTTGCCCTGTGTCCCATGATGACCGAAAGGGAAAGCAATGAAAAAGTATTGCTGGTTCACACTGGCACTACAGTTTGTGTTATCCCTCGGGAGACTGGACACTGACTTCTTGCACAGAAATGAAGAGGAGCAGGATCTTGTGGGGTTTGAACATTCTGGGGTTTGAAACCTATTTTTGGAAATGCCACAGACTTCCTGAAGGCCACACAGTCAAGTCACTGAGTCAGCTGTCAGAGCACAGGCATCTAGCTGCAGCACAGAGCAGCATGTGTCTCCTCACAGCACAAGTACCAGCTCCAGCCACACACGTCACCTATGGATCAGTCCAAGTCAAAAACACATCTTGAGCACAGCTCAGGTCTGGGGCTCTACCTAACAGCAGACTGCTACAGACAGGTAGCACAGATCTGGAGGCAACTCCCATCCCATGGTGAAAACCAAATTATTTGGGTAACAGGAAAAAAAAATTGGGGAATCAACACCTAACCAGTGGCAAAGATATCACAGTCCACTCCCGAATGCAGAGAGAAATGGACAACACATCTACAGCCTGAACTTTGGGCTGATTCTCAGCACTGTGTTTTACCAGGAACTGGGAAGGTGCTGCACCAGGAACTGCAATTCCTGGAACCAGAGATCAGCTTCAGACAGAAGCAAGCACTGGCTGGATTGCTGAGACAGCAATCAAAAGGGTGGCACTGACCTGCCACGTCAAAAGCTGGGTTATGTGCAGACTGAACAAAATGAACCCTGTTAAGCACCAGAAAGCTACAGGCAAAGGGCAAGCCATGTAATAAAATGCCAAACACTTGAAAACCTTCCTGTTGTGCCCAGGAAGCCTTCCCAGGACCACAGTGGAGTGAAGAAGGCTATTGCTTGTCCCAGGCTCATGCAGAACATTTTCAGAGAAGCCACTCCTGTCTGTGGCTCTGCTGGCTGCTGGCCAAAGGCTATGGCCTGCAGCAGGGGTGATGGCCTGTGCCAGCACACCAGGCATCAGGAGGGGCCACCTGCCTGGGACATGAGTGTGGTATGAGCTGATAAGTTCTCAATGGCACACATCATGGCTCAGGCTGCAAGCACACTGCAGGGGCAGCTGGCGCCGGCCGAGCTAAGGCAGGTTTGGAAATGGTTTGACCAAAGCCATCACTTCTGTGCTGTTGCTGGATTTCCCCCCTCTTTTGCACTCCAAGCTGAGCCACACTGGGATAGGGAGGAGCAACCAAGCCTGCAAACTGTCCTGGCAGGTGAGCATGTTGCTTTCCTTCAGAAAGACCAAACTGAACAACTTCCCCAGATCAACTCTGCAGCATTCAATACCTTCCTTACCTTTTTATTTTAAAAATCAGCCACGGTCTTTGGCTTCTCTTAACTTCCAACAGCCCAGTGGACAATGATGGGTTCTTAAACCACAGAGCACATACTACCGGTCTGACATACTGATGGGTGCATCAGAAATAAAACTCCAGAGCCCTGGGAGGAGATGGAGTCACTGCTCACTGGACTGGATGTGGCACAGAGGGCTGACAAAGTGGTGATTGGTCAAAGGTTGAACTCCGTGGTCTTGAAAGTCTTTTCCAGTCTAAATGATTTTGTGATTCTTTGAAAACCATTACAGAAGACTTAGCTAAAAGACCATCTCAGAGAGAAAGCAATCACAAAGCCATTAATCTTTCTTATCAAGCCCTGGAGCTGCCCCTGGGCAGCTGTAATTCCACAGGTCAGGCCCTGATGTGAGTGGTTTCTCCCCTTGTTTACCTGGACTCTGTTGCAATGTGGCTTTGACAATGCTGCAGGCTCTTGTTTTCAATGAAAATACCAGCATTGTGCAGCTTCCAGACAGAGCCAGACGGCTTTCCATGTAAACCACTGGATTATGCCAATATTTGACGCATCTGCCAATATCTAGAAAAACAAGTCTAAAAGCCCATATTGTTATGTACCAGAGAAACAACGCAGCCTTGGTGCAAAGGGCTGCGGCCTCTCGCTCTCTTGATCCTGAGGAAGACAGAGGATGACAGAAAGAGAATTCCAGTTTCAGCAGAGGCCAGAGCTTTTGCATGCTAGCTGCAGGGGAGATGGGAGAAGCTGGAGCCCTTCCTCCTGCCAAAGTGGGAGAAAATGAGGCTCTTCCAGCAGCATCCTGAGCACATTGTAGGTACTTGATGTGTTGAAAGAGAAATCTGTGAAGGATTTGAAACAAGGGGGTTCTCTACTTTCTCAAGGGATCAGCATGGTCCCCTCTTCCTGTTCAGCTTGATGAGAGGGAAAACTGTTTGAGATTCCCATGCTGGGGGCCAAAAAAGGAGCAAAACACCTCATAGGTTTCAGAAACCCAGAGCCAAACACAAGCCCTGTCCTGAAGAGCTGAGCATCATCCTTTATTTTGTTTCACCTGGGCACTCTGTCTAGGACAGAGCCCCTCTTTTGCTTGTGCTTCCTCCCCTGTGTGGGGCCAGGAGGAGACTAGAAGCAAGCTCCTCTGGGATGAGGAGGGCAAGCAGGGCAAGGATGCCCTCTCTTCTCTGCCAGGAGCTGCAATGGGCAAGGAGACTGAAGCAAGGAAGGATGAGAAAACCCAGCAGCCCCACAGCCCTGCCAGCAGAACCACAAGCTGTAGATGGCTGCAGGTGGAGGGAGGGAGCACTGGCCCTTGAAATGGCAGCCCCAGTGCTGCTCACTGGGCACCTGCTCTTCTCCCTGCTTTCCCTTTGTGCCTGTGCAAGAGCTTCTGACTGTATTTGGATTATCTGGCTGTATCTGGATTATCTATTTCTACCCCCCAGCTCCCCTCCAAGCTCCTCTGTCCTGAGCCTGTATCAAAGGGGAGCCTGGCTCCTGCTCTGTGCAGCCCCCCCTTGCATTGGCTCTGCCTGGCTGCAGAGGGCTGTAATTTCACAGCCTGCTCTCCTCTCCAGCTCCCAATGACATCACCCACTCTGATTATATAAAGCACAGGGAGGAAGCCTTTATTTATGCGTGCTTTTTGCTCACAGCTTCAGCTGCCTCAGTGTACAACACACATGCAAATCCCACTGCAGGGACTGGGCTCTCTATTGCCTGAACCAAAACTGCACTGCAGAAAAAGGTGTGGGTGCAAAAAAAAAAAAGTCTCTGTTTCATTTCCCTACACCTCTGAATATATTTTTGAGGAGTTTGGGTTGGAATCGACCTAGCACAACACTCTGCACCATAGCAAACTGGGCACAAAGCCATCAGCTTCCTCCCAGCCTGGGAAGTCCCTGAGAGCTGAGGGACCTGTGCTGGCAGTTCCAAGCCTTGTGTCTGCTGGTCACAGAGTGGCTACACAGGGGCTGGAAACCAACCCCCCCAACAGTGTCCAATGGGGTCCCTGCAAGGGTCAGCTCAGGGCTGTAAGGCCACTGGCAGTTTCCCTCCCTGGGCTCTGGTGAGCTCAGCAAGCCCCTGTGCACCCCCCTGACAAGCAGGTGACCGCCCGCTCCATCCTCCTCTGGTCAATGCTGCAGACACGAGCCATCCCTGAATGCTAACGTTGCCAGAGCACCAGCAGCCTCTTTGCCACAAGTGTTTGGGATTTGTGCAAAGTTCTTGCCAACTTCCACCATGGGCAGAAGTGTTGGAAACTGAGAAAAGAAACTTTCTCTGCTGAGGAGTCAGGCAAACGCGTGCACACTCAGCTCTGGAGCAGCAGGTTTACCAGACTCAGCTCTATCCCCCGTCAGACACTGCTGAGAGACTTTGCTGAATCAAGGCCTGAACATCTGCAAAACACACACACACACAGACACACAGACACACACACACACACACAAACTCTCTCCCCATCTTTAAAAGATCAAGCATCCCTCCCAGCAGGAAATGACCAACTCGCCTCCAGCGGCAGTTCAAAATGCTGAATTCTTAATTTTGTATGTTGAAAGAAGGGAGCATCTGAGGGAAAAGAAAAGCATTTCCCAGATATTTTTGTACTTATGCCTTCAGGTCTATAGGGCTTGAATTCAACAGTAGATTTAAGCATGTGCTCAACATTAGGAATATGCTCAAGTTCCACTGAGGCTAAATCAGACACTTGATCTCTGTTAGATGTTAAAAAAATAGAACCAAACCGAAAGAATCAGAAGAAGGAGGATCCTAACATGGAAAAGGACATTATCATATGTCTCCTCTTCCCTCTAAGCCTTTTCAAAGTCGAATCTAATTTAACCCTGAAATTAGAAACCACCAACTTTGTTTGGATTTCAGAGCTGAACAGATTGTCTAAAAAATTCAGGAGGGATCACTGGATAAAGAAAGCAATTCCTGGAGAAACACATGTGACCCCACATCAATAATTCACTGTACGAGAATGATTTTGAGATAAAAGTAATGAGAAGCACATGCAAAAACCACAGGGCAGGGAAAATATGGTTTCCTTCTAAAAGCAATTCACAGGTCAAAGGCTGCTTATCTCCAAGAGCCATCATACGACTTGCTGTTTTTTCCTTACTCTTGTCCCTGACCCCCAGCCCAGCCCTCTCAGTGAGGTATCTGCTCCCTGCTTTACTGAGACTTGTCTCCAGTGAGGAAAGAGGCTTTTCCAAGCACCTGAAGGAGGCAGGAGCCCCTGCTGTCGCTGCTGCAGCGTGTTATGCAACTGCTGCGAGCCCTCTGGCCACACAAGAACGCTGCGGTGGCGCCCGGCCAGCCTGCAATAAACACACTCACCGCCACTCACCCTGCTTCCACAGGGCACACACATGCTCCAGAAGCTGTGTATTTCACAAACACACAGCTAAAAGTTAATATTCTCCACCCGAGCTGTGAAATCACTCACTACAAGCCTTGCTTTTGGATTTTAAATAAGGTCTCTCCTCATGACTGTTTTTGTGCATTTGCTCCCAGTTGGAAGAGGATGCTTGCTCATCTGACCCTGTTTCCAGTCAATTTCTACTGATGGCTCCCTGGCATGTAGAAGTATTTGTATTCCAAATGCTAATAAAATGTGCCATGAAAATGAATTGAAAAAAAACCCTTCATATATTTAAATTTTCAGATGTAAAGATTTACCATTCAAAATAAACAAATAAATTAAAATTTAAGACCGACAATAAAAAGACCTAACAACATACTATACATGGGAATTTAAAGGAACAAGAAAGCTCTACAAGCAACATTTTAATCCTCATATTAACCATGTCAGGTCTGTCTGCAAAAGTTAGAGATGAACATGCACCCAACTGTATTCTCAAATCAAGGGCAAGTGATGAGATCTATGACCTAACAACAGTAAGAACAATAACAGAAATAACAGAAAAAAAACCCATCCCTAAGGCAGTGCAGTTTTTCAAAGTCACACAAAACAATGCACCTCTGCCTGGTGACAAGCCACGTACCAGGCAGATAAGGGGTGGCACAGTGCAAAAGAAAAGAGTTGGGAGTCAAGCCCATAAATGGAAACAAAATGCAAGCAGCAATGTACTGATGTACTCCACAACTGCAGCGTTTTGTCCAAAGGCCACCTCAGTGACAAAACCAAAACCAGGTACCGTGGAAAAGGGAGCATCTTACCAAGCAACTGAAATACTCAGGAAAAAAATGGCCAGTTTTGGGGCACACAAACCCTTCTCCCCATTTGCAACAGAAGCCACAAGCGTTAAGGTAAGCATAAAGCAGGGGTTTACCTGAAAATGTACTGCCCACACTCCCCACTGTACACTTTGAAAGCCTCCATGCTACAAACCCTGACTGTCCCTGTGTGGCCTTGCAATGCAGCGTGAGCATATGGCCAAGTGCATCTTTTACACAGAAATTACCCCCAATTCTTCTAAATGGGAAGAATCATCACTGATGTCAACTTTGGAAGAGCTTCAGGTTCTTGGCAAACAGAAACTGCAAGACCAACAAACCTTTTGCCAAGTGAGATGTTGCCACCACTGGTCCATTCCAATGCTCCAACTACTGCAGTCTGGAGAAAGACATGCTCTCTCCACCTCTTGCTGCATCACACAGCTGTCAAAATCTCTGCATTTCCTGGGATCCTTCTGGGTTTGAAACTGAATATTGTCGAGAGGGCTCTCCTAATTATATAATGATTTTGAAGGCAAATTAATTACTTCAAGGTTTTCAAAGAGGGATGGAGGGAGGGAAAATCAGGCAGCCTTCAATCCTTTGGTGAAATATGGGGCATCTGGCTGAAAGATTTGGATTCCATGCAGTACAGGTGACTCCTGGGCTGCAGTATGGAGTGGTAACTGACAGTTTTAGCGGTATCTCCCAGTGGCTGATCAGTCTGTTCACACTGTGCAGATGTTAAGTGCAAATCACACTGTTCAGTGGGTGCAGGGGTTGGCCTACATATGCTTTGAGTTACATGGACACGTGAGAGAGCATCTACTTCCCGGGATTCAAAACCACAGCACTGCAGATACAGCTCTGAACAGGACACTTCTGAAAGCTTTGGAGTCCCACCTTCATCTCAGAGAGCACTTGAGGGAGTAGGATTGCTCTCATGTCACACTGAGTCTCTATTACCTTCCTTTTCACTCTTCTTTGACAGCACTGTTTGCTCTGCTCTGCTATCACCAGCTGCCATCCTTCAGCCTGTCCAGGCTTTGCTTCTGTCCTCTTCTCTGACCGTCTCCTGGATTGGAAACTCTTCGGAACAAGTATACAGTTGCCAAATGCACAGACATTGAAACAGGTTCCTATGACTGCACTCAAAATTCCTAAATCAAGTAGATCCCCAATAATTATACTAATGTAACACTGTGATTCTGAAGCTGAAGTGATACATTTAGGACTAACTTTATTCACAGATAACTTCTGGGCCTTTGGGTTCTGTTTGCTGCCCATCTTGAGGTTTTCTTCTTTGCACTATAGGGCTAGAAGACAAAGGCTTCATTTAAATGAATAAAACAATTTCTAAAAAAAGAGATTACCTATAATCTCATCACTTCCAAAACTAGAAAAGGTAATATCAAAAACTTTTGAATATTGATGCTCACAGTAATAAAAATTATGCCATTTTGGAAGGTGCCTCCCCCAGAATGAGCTCACAGTTGCTCGGTAACATGACTGCTCATCCTTTCATAACCCCTTTGATCTCCAGAGGCACTGATGAGACAGGGCTGCTTCAACTCAGTGGAAAAAGATCAAATGCAATAGCCTGGGCTTCACAATGAGAAGGTGACGAGAGCAGCATAGGTGGCCATCTGCCCAGCAGAGGAATGGAGTCAATCAGTGACTGGCATTTTCTCTCACCCCTTCATTTTCATACAGATCTAACACCGACCTCAGCGCCTGTCCGCCACTTTCTCTTCCCTACTCCCAGCTCCTTTATGCCATTCCTTGCAAGAAATTTAGACAGTTATTAAGAGATGTCAAATAGAAATCTGGAGCAGATTTCCCTCTGAATTTATATATTGAGGATCTCCTATTATCGATCTTGAACATTAGCCAGAAAGTATTGTAATCCCATGTGAATATAATTAACTATATCTTACTGTAGCACAAAAGACAATGTTACCAGCTAAACCTCTTTTAGGCTGAGCTGTGCTCACAACATTATGCTAAACCCAACAGCCACTGCAGGTCACAAATGCTCTACATCATGTTCCCCTTCTTACTTAAAAACACAGCTCAGGCACCACTAGTATGGCCACAGGTAGGTATCTCCTGCACAAGATCATTTGCCAACAACTTTTCAATGTGCTGCCAAGCATGCAGGTATTGCAATTTCCTGCCCTGGCCATAAGATATGGTTACAATCCTGCATTTGACTATCAGGGAACATGCAAAGTAAGCTATAAACATCAACATGCAACCCAGGCTGATTAATTATAAAGCCCAGTCTAATAAAAACTCCATCTTTGTTAAAAAGTGGTTAAAAAAATCCCCTGCTCTTTAAATAGCCAGTGGTGTCCTGTGCCCTGCTTCTCACTAATACCATTGTAATTATCCTTCTAGGGATGCACAGTGTGCTCACAGCTGCCAAGTCAGTGCAGTGTCCTCCTGCATGCTGCCAACATGCCTGCAAAGCAGCTGTGCCATTCATCAGAAACCTGCCTCCTTGCAGAGGAGGCACTAACCTGCTTTACTGCAACCTACGGATTTTCAGCTTTACTGCT
This sequence comes from Oenanthe melanoleuca, assembly GCF_029582105.1. Taxonomy (NCBI): domain Eukaryota; kingdom Metazoa; phylum Chordata; class Aves; order Passeriformes; family Muscicapidae; genus Oenanthe; species Oenanthe melanoleuca. Next base: position 17,416 of record NW_026612767.1, on the reverse strand, counting down.
AGAATTAGGTCACCAGCAAAGATAGCCAAGATTTTCCAAACTCTCTCCTGATTATTTTGTTTGGAGGTTTCCTGGCTAAGCACCATGCCTTTGAAATGAAGAGGCATTCTGGCCTCCTGCAAGGCTTCTGCAGTCAGACACTGAGAAGCAGGGATGCTCTCACTCCACAATCCTCAATGGCCTCTAAAACTGCCAGGCAATGGGAAAGTTGTCCTGCTCAGATTTACTGCCACCAGGTCCTTCCAGCCTCTCCAGAAGAAATCAGAAGATGGTGCACACCAGAAAACAGGAGTTAGCAAGGATCTGCAGAGACCCTTGAAGACCCGTGCGTGCACCTGAGCCTGGCAGACCTCGAGGTAGTGGACAGCTGCCCAGCAGGCAGCTGGAGAGCAGCCAGGGACTGCTCCGCTGCCTACAGCAGAAAGCCACCCCCGATCTACAGGGTGTCATAGCAGTAAAAGCACACACAGTACCTCAAAACCCATTTCTCTGCAATACTACTGAAAGAGACCTTGAACTTTGGTGCCTTTCAGATACAGTCAGGTTTCAAATTTGTACTTTCAATAACCAGATGAAAGAAGCAAGCATTTGCTTTATAAGGCAGACATTTGTACATTACTGAAAGAGTAAAGGATGCTATTAACTTGTTATTTGGGAAAACATATTTCTTGTTCTTAAAATGATGAGTGGGAAATTTGTCAATATCAAGAATAGATTCTGATCTGGTACTAGAAATTATTTTTGTCATCAACATAATTTTAAAATTACAAAGGTAAGCTATAGTTACTAAAAATTTTTACATCACATACATCTATTTTCTGAAGCTTACCTCATGGAAGAAAACTCCTAATGAAAAAATATTCTAAGAATGTGACCATTTGACATACTTGTTTACACAAAATCTTTTATGCCAGAAGGAAAGCATGTGCTCTTCATCTAATATCTCTTCACACTGTCAGAAATATTTAAGGAGTCATCAAATATCTACTGTACCTTTCAGGTATAGAGGGCATACATCTGGAACAAGGGAAGCAGTGCATGTAATTTCACCTTGTAAAATTATTTTAAATTTAACCTCAAACTTCCCAGGGAAAATGAATTACCAGACAAGGTCATTCTTAGATGTATGTTTGGAAAAAAAGCAGTAGGAAGGAGAACTTAAGAGATCCTAGCAGTATTTTTCCTACTGGATATGGACTTTTTGCACAGAAAAAACAGCAATACTGTATTTCAAGAGGCTAGAAGTTAGCTAACACTACATGACACATGGTTTTAACTCAAGTTACTTATACATGTTACTCAGGAGAGGAGCCTGAACAGAGCATAGGTCCCAGCACACTGACAGCAGGGGAATCATGTCCTGATCTCACACACACAGAGGTACCAGGAAAATAAAGAGTTTTTGAAAGGAGACACCAGTAAGTGTGAAAACCTTGCCTCTGTTTAGCTCTGTTTAGGTGTGATGTGCTAATACAAACTCTTTCTCAATACAGCTCTTCCAAAGAGGAGCCGAGTTTATTGCCTAGAAAATTAAAACAATATAAACTTCAGGGGAAAAGAACAACACAAACGACCTGCCTTGCCCCTTCCCTTTAACTGGGTACCTTGCTTGTATTTTCTTTCTCTCCTGCAGGAGTGTGTGAAGGCCAGGAGATGTAAGACTGCTCAAACCTCAAAGAAAGAAAACGCATGGAGCTGGATACTTGGAAACAACTTCCCTGAGCTGGAAGCAAGACAAAATGTATCTCTAACACATGCAAATTGCTCCATTTGCTTCAGTTCAACTATAGAACTTCTAGTGCTTTCAATAGGGCTCAAAAATCATTATATAAAGTACAGGATGCTCTACTTAGTGAACCTCTCATCAGCTGGAGAAGACAATTATGACCCCTGTTTGGGTCTTTCATGCCACAAATGGATACAAGTTTGATTCCCCCAAACCAAGAACAGCTGTAGTTGAGTAAACTAACAACTGCAGGAGGATTAGCTGCCTTATGCTTGCTGACCCTGTATTTTCCCACCAGGAAAATGGTTAGGACATGGCTTGTTTTGGAAAGAAACATTATTTAAAAAGACAAAAAGAGAGAGGATCTGGAACACCTACTCCTCTAGTTTGGTGGAAACTGGTTTCCACTTGCTCTGCTATCAGAGCAATATTAAGAAAATAACCACGTGACCTTGCAGAAATACCTGCAGCAGCACTACTTTATAATCACAGTCAACCCTCCCTCCTTGCACTTTTATAGTGTTTATGTCACATTCAGGGCCTCATGAACTTAGGCAAGATTCACTACTGCTTCACCATTAGATATTTTATTTTCTATGTTGCATCCCATCTTGGGATGACTCCTTGTTGGTTTCGAAAACCACTACTATTAAAAATCATAGCTAAAAAACAACAAAAAAAGATAATTTTCTCCAAACACAATTCACCTAGAGAGAGCCTGTAGTGGTTTCCTCAGCACGAGAGCCAAACTGCAAACCAGAAGGATGAACTTTTTGACTTGCTGTGCTAGCCAGGAGCTGGCAGAGCTTGCAGGCACTTCCAGGAAGGGCGAAGTAGCAAACTGGAGACGACATTTCCAGAAGCAGCAAAGGGTTATGCAGCAGGCAAGACCTTTAAATGAGAATCAGACCTGTCCACAGACAGCTTGCATGACCCCAGGTAAATCCTTCAGGAATTGAAGTGTGCACCACTTATCCACAAAATGGAGTTAATCCTAATTCCTCCATGGAGTACTGCACAGCCACAGCTACTATTGGTTTTCAGGTGCTCATGTAGCTCAGCAATGACAATGGTGTGGGAAGAGCCAAGAGACTAGGATTCTCTGGGAAGCCAATTTATCCAGCTTTCTCTGGTAGTTAATAAGGCTCAGAGTACAACATGGCCACATTTCCCAAAATGGATCAGTAACTCTTCACTACTCCATACATGCAGCAAAAATCTATCTGAGGTCTTCTCTCACCTCTGTCCCAAGAAATTCTCAAGATGGAATTTCAAAGTATAGTCATAATCAAGAAGGTAAGATGAAGGGTATATTGTTGACACTGCAATCAAGCAGTCATAAAACTTTTTTACTTCTTTAAAACCTCTAGCTTCTGATGTCCTACTGTTACTCCCATTATGGTTTAGGCCCCATAAAAAGTATACACCACAGTAGCTCAGACATCACACTATTTTAAAAAACAAACACCTATACAGGATGCTTCCTTTTCTTTCTGTTTTTTAAGTACAAAGTTTACACTGGCTCATTGGTTTTATGTGGGGGATAAGAAACATAACTGTGGGTGCTGGGGTGCCCCAAGTACCACTAGAATTGCAGGGATGATTAGAATTGGCAAGATTAATCATATTTTTCACTTTAAATAACAGAACAATAGGAAAAAAAAAAAAAAAAAAAAAGGTCATTTGAAATTAAAAAATAAAAAATCCTTCAAGAACCTTATGCAATTTGCTTTCCCTGGATGGCTGACGGAAAACACAGTCAGTGCTGTCTGCACAGACCTGGGAGCCAGCCTGGAGGGCTTATGGGAGTCCCCTGCTTGTGTACCACAGTGTTCCACTCTGACTGCTGCTGAACACTTCCAGTGTGCCCAACACACAGTACAAACCCCTTCCCATTCTGTTCTTTCCCCACCACATGTATTCTTTGCAGAGATCACCAGAAACTCCAAAAAGACACCCATGACTCCAGAGAGCCTTCACATGTTTTCCTGAAGTATATGACACTAGATATAAGATTTCGCTTCTCCTCTCCTTTTGCAATCCCTTCCCCAAAATGTATCCCCAATGTGCTTTTTTTCAGTGAACACCAAGCCTGTAAGCTGCTTTTCCAAGCCAAGAAAAGTTTAAAAGAGGTCACATCACGGAGAACAGGCTCTGCACATTTCCTAAGAGGGTCATACTACATAGAATATCCATGGGAGATAAAGTGTTACCATTCAGCTTCCCACTTTTTTTGGCATTGAAGTTGCTCTTTGGGTTAGGTGAAGTAGGAAACACATGCATTGGAAAAAGAAAAGATCAATGTTTTTTGTTCCCCACATTTGCCTATCTCAGCCAGAACTCCTCAGCATACTTTGAGGGGGTAACAGAGTGATTCTTGCTATGAAAGTTGACTGCTATATTCAGCATTTGGGACTCTTCACACTCATAGAGGCACTCAGTTTGGATACCTTTTTTTCTTTCTTTGTACAATGCTGAAATAATTTTTTTCTTAGTTGAACATTAGACAAAACTTTCTGGCAGCAATCACAGTTAATCAGGGCAATAGGCTGCACTGTTTACCTATGCAATCCTGCTCTCAAATGCTTTTAAGGCCATGCTAGATTGGCACCTGCCAGAAAAACTCTAGATGGAGCTTATCCTGCCTTGGGATGAGGGGACCAAGTGAATGCTCCACTCTCAGCTCCATCCCTGACAGAAAACTTCAGAAACCACAGAAATCTGAACACAACTTCTTGCTGTCCTTTAGGTACAGGGCCTGAGCCAGCTGCAGGGGCAGCATGTTGAGTCTCCAGAAACCACTCTGAGGTTTGACCTGGGTGGCAGAGTAGATCTGCTCCAGAGTGGCAGCTGCAGCTGGCAAAGGGCATTAATGCCATGTGTGTGGGAGCAGGCAGGCAAAGTAAAAGGGAGGGTCTTGAGGCATCTGCAAGGCACTGTTTCCATCAGCAGAGTGAGGCAGCTCCCTGCCGTGCACATTGGCAAGGAAAGAGCAGGAGCAAAGCAAACAGGATTTTGGAGGGATTGCAGGAAAAAGGAACCCCCCATCCCAACTGCTGAAACCGGCTGCACCTCAGCAAGCTTCAGTTACACAGCTGCAAACTTGGAAAAGGGCAGACAGCTCTGAGGAGCGCCAGGATCCACTCTATGAGAAACACTAGAAACAAACACAGATCAAAGGGAAACACCAAGCTGTATACACAGCTGGGGCTGTCTTCCCCTGTTAAAAAGAGAAGGGCATGTAGGTTTGAACTGCAAGCTCTTTGTGTGTGCTTGCACGTAACCGTGCATCTGGGCAAACGTGCACACTCGCCCCGCCTGGCCTCCTGACATTACCAGAGTGTGCCTAATGGATGGGATTTTCCAAGCTGTGTGGAAGATTCCCACACAGCTGGGCAAAACCTGACTGGGCAACTCACAACTCAACCCACCCCAGGGAACAAGGCCAAATAGGTGGAAATAAATGACATGGGAGATACAAAGCAGCCTCTGTTTTAGCCTCTGATTTCTACAATAAACCTGCTGCACTGCTCCTCCTTTTAAAATTACTCATTTGAACGATTTCATTGAGTTTCCAGAAGGAGTAGAACAATTCCCATCAAAGGGCTGGGCTTTTACCATGTGGAATTAGAATGAATTACCCAAATGTTCAGCAGGTTGTGTCTTTAAGTAGTACTGTAAGTTCTCTCCTGAGAGGAAAATGTGGAGGACATATCGCGCAGAACTTTCTGGGAGAGCCAAAGCAATCCCTCCTGCACAATCCAGCTCTGAGAGAAAGATGAGAGGAACACATTGCAGTAGCACATGGAAATTCTAGCAGCTTCCTGTTGTCAGGTCTTGGAACACTCTTGGCTGACCAGACTCTTCTTCAAGGCTAGTGACAGCCACAGTGGGCTCCTCACCTCTGAACCTCCCTGTTCTGTTCCTTTTCTTTCCTGGGATGCTCACAGGGAGATCTTCCCTTAGACAAATAAGCAGCAAAATCAAGTGTGGCATCAACTACATTTCCACATATCCCTTCTGATGGTTGTATGCTTTTGCCAGCCTCCACCCAAGTGGAAGGGTCCTTGCCCTTTTACTACAAACATACCCACTTAATCACAAGAAGACCAGAGTCTATCAAATGCCCTCCTTTTGTTTTCGCACTATTCACTGTCCTGGGCAGTAAGGAACCTTGGCACTGCTCCCCAAATGACTGTGCACAACTACAGCACTGTAGAGACAACCAGAAAGGAACAACAACTGCCCAAGTGAAGGAGCAAGTATTCACCCAAGAGCCATTAAGAGCTGTGCTTCTAAATGATTCAGATGCTTTTAGATATTCCACCCTGGCTCAGCAACCAGACAACTCGGAGATAACAGCCTGCACTTGACTTTGCAAGCATGACTAAATTTTGTGCAGCTGTTTACTACCTACCATGATAAAAACCACACCCTTAGCACAGGAACTATCAGTCTGGACCATGTGTGAACCCGCTGATACCTTGCACAGTCTGCTTCTATAAAAGCAATGCTGCATTTCAAACTCATGTCCTGTTTCCACTGGTGGCTTCATGAATAAGCTTTTCTGTACCAATTCTTCTTTCCCTCAGCCCCTCCTGTGCAGAAACCCTTGTACAGACAGTTACAAGATCACTCTGTAACTGCTACATCCCCTTTCCTGCCTCACCTTTTGTGAGCTGAACATGCTCATTTGCAAAATCTCCCATTCACAGCAATCTGTTCTTCATCCTGAGCCTTATAAGTACTCAACTCCCAGGCAAGAAAAAAAAAAAGATAAAAAGCATCCATGCTTTGAAAAAGCTTTACATTTTTCCCTAAATAAGTTATGTTGCTTTATGAATGTACTCTCAAAGGTAAATAATTAACAGGCAAGAGGGACAGAAAATCTTATTACACAGCTAATGGAAAGTGATGCTCAGGCAGCAGTGTACCCATGAAGTATAGCTTCAAAAGGCAGACCCTAGGCTTTCTTAATGGAACACTGGGTTGAAAACCTGACTCATGCAGGGCTTTCTCTGCATTCCTTCAGACTCAGACAAATCCAAAACCTTTATTTGAGATTCAGCCAGCATCTAACAGACTCAAGTATGTTCCACTTCTGAAAAACAGCATACTCCAATTTTGCACAGGCACAGTAAGGAACAGCCACAAAGAGCACTAGGCAGAGATGATCTGTATTTCCACACAAATTCAAACTCCCAAAGACAAAGGGAACACTGGTGGATTACACCATCTACTGCCATGTTCTGCCATGGCCCTAACATAGCCCTGTCCATGTTATCCACTTGCTTCATGTGAGGAGAATTCCTGACCCTTGGTTGCACATTGCCTATTTAATTGTTTTATGGTTTTCTTATGCACTGTTTGGAAGGAAATCTGTGAGGTCTGTTTGCCCACAGTTATACAAACGACTCGGAGTGACCAGCACCATTTGCAGTCAGGTAAGAAGCACAGCAATTGCAAGATGAAGCCCTTCTCTCCTTTCCCAGACAAGGTTGTGAACACCTGTCACACACTTGCATTTACCATCACAGCACCCAAAACTAGGAGTTAAGAGCATAATGCTGTCTCCCAAAGCAGCAGATGTGCCTACACTTTGTGTCCCTCTTCTCTTTCCTTATGGTAGAAGGTGTCATGCAGAACCTCCTGGCCCTGGCGAGCACTGAGGGGACAGAAGGGCATTGAGAGGGACACAAGGAGTGAGCATGAAGTTTTGAAGGAAGGTGGCATAGGGGAAACTTGTGTGAAGGAGAGAAAAGGCAAGCAACCAGCTGGAGGTGTGGATCAATGAAGCAAAGGACTGGGTCAATGCAAACTTGTCCCTGCTCCTTTTCTTTATCCAGGCACCAGCTCTATGCATGTTTTTGCTTCTCACCTGGCAGAGGTCACACCAGGAGACATCTGGGAGCATCTCACTCTTCCCATCTTCCCTTGGAATATAAGGTTAGAGGTTATCAAAGCTATCATACTTTGGTAAAAACGAGCCACATACAGAAAAGGGAACAAGAGCATATTTCCTTCATTTCCTATCCCACTTCTTTTGGTTATTACAAGTCTGCATGGGCTACATTATTACGTGTACCAGATATAGATCAACACACACAACTCCAACTCAAGAGTATAAGGTCCTGATATTTGTCGTGATCTATCTGAAAATTATATTCTTATTACCTCATCTTCTCTACAGCAGAAATTCCCAGCTGGCTTTCAGCTAGCAATGTTTTCAGGCCCACAAGCAATATTAGTCACTTGAACAAGAAAAGTCGCTGCATCAGGATTGCTGGTTCTCAGCACCTCAAAGAACACTCTGGAAAAAAAAATGCAAGCCTGCAAAGTCTCCAGAGATCCATTTAGGAGAGAGCTGGTAAGTACAGAGCCATGACAGGACTGAAAATGGAGCCAGGAAAGGCTGAATGCCTGACTTCCCACCTGGGGCCAGAGGTCCAAGCTCACTGATTACAGAAAGCATTTGCCCAGTCTTTAACACTTTTTTAGGACAACCATAAATACACAGAACTAGAGAGGGTTCAGCCTGAAAGAAAACTATCTGAAGATGCAAGTTTGGGAAGAGATTCAGGAACCACAGTTGGCAATGATGCACTCCAAATCAGCCTGGTGAGCTCTGATTTGGTGCAGAGACCTGACTGCAGAAGAATGTTTCTTTCGAAGATGGGGGTTTCCTCTCAAGTCTCTCTTCTGGGAGGTAGGATGATGAAAGGATTCTCAGCATCAGACCATTATGACAAGGCCAAGCAGATTGTGCTGACAGCTCTTTCTACACCATGGGAGAAAAACATATCACAAAGTGCCCCAAACATGTCTTAGTTAAGAAGGGTTTTTTGATAAATATCTGTTTCTGAAAAATGGCTTATAACAGTGATTTTATTGTGCAACATTGTTGAAACAAAAACATTTTTCTGTGTGACAGTTTATCCAAAATTGTAGTATTGCTCTTTTTTCTCTTCTTTCTTCCACAGCTATTAGATTCCTAAGGGAGGTGCAGAAATCTGGGAGCAGAAAGGATGATAGGCATGCATACATTCTTCACTGCACCATTTTGAATAAAAAAATAAATCATATTGAAACTTGAAATTCCTATATGAGCAGTACTAAAGGACTTGCAATAAAATGTGGATCATTTTGTTTCCTTCAAGTCTTGGCATGGAGACTAACCGTCCCTCTGCAGCAGCCGTACTCAGAGTTCAGAATGTTCAGCAACCTAGCCAATGTGAAACAAAGCCTTTGCAGACTTTCAGTTGTAACTGAATCAAAATGCTGCTTCTGCCCAAGGAGACACTTTGAGCACACGTGGTGGTCAGCCTTCCCCAGTGTTACATCAGTGACTGGAGAGTTCTCAGAGCAGTGGAAAGAAATAGCAAAAGGCAGACTGACACTAAATAACACTGGCTGAGCCTGAACGTATCCAGAAAGAACAGCTCTCTGACAGCTTTACTCCAAAAACCACCAGCTTCACCCTATCCAGGTTAAGGAAAAACAGGAACAGCACTGTAAAAGTTATCCAGATCTCCTAAAACAGAAACATGCTACAGCTCTGTTGAAAATTGTTAGTCCCAGCCGAAAACAGCATCTGTCATCTGAACAACAGAGTTGAAGACAGCTAACTACCTCCAGCTCTTGTTCCACACTGGCCTTGGAGACAGAAGAGTTTAGCTACAGTTCCCACAAGGAGCAAGTTGGATGAGTGCATGCTCTGACCTTTGGATGTGTCAAAGAAAGATGCATGCTCAGCTGTGTTGGACACGGTTTGACTGCTGCAAGGAACATCACAGATTCCAAGTTTTATTAATGAGGAAAACAATACGTACTGTCAACGTTTGCTACATGTAGTTAGCATGAAAACAAAGGCCACTCCAGAGAACAAATGAAATTTGCTGGATTAGTTTCTTGGTCCAGCTCTCCTGATAAATAGCACTGAACTCAACACCACATTGATTAGTTGGTTCAAGACAAACACTGATCAGGTTGCCTTGGCAAGTATATATAGCACTACAAAAGCACAATCATCTTTGTCTATTCAGAGTAGCAAGGATTCACCATACTTTCATTTCCCTTCCCCCTATCTTTCCCAGCCTAGCTCTATTTAAAAGCCCTACCTTAAATGCTTTTCCTAAGACACACTCAGAGCCCTTGTTCTAAACAAACAGAACCAAATGGTGCAAATGCTGCAGAGGCTCAGAAGGCCCCCATGTTTCAGTGCAAGCTGACCCAGGTCATAGTTCTCTCCTAAGCATTCAGAAGGGTTTTTTCTTTATCTTATCCTCTACCTCAGATAGGCACCTGAGCACAACAGTCAGCTCTGAGTGAGAAACCGCCTTGGAGAACCACTTTGCAATAAACAGTCTCTCACGTCAGAGAAAGAATGAGTGAGGAACCACTGAAGATGGAGGATTCTGGTAGAGTCAGGCTAAAAACCACAGTATTTGATCCTTGCTATGTGTTTGTCTTCTTTGCTTCTGATCCTCTCAAAAGATATCAAAGAGAAAGCACTCTGTGCTTTCACACGAAACAAACTTTTAGCAACTTGGTTTAGAAGTCTGTCTCCTTTAGACTTTTTCCTTTTTCTTTCTAAATTATGTACTTTTTCAGAGTCACAAATTCTGCAAGATCTTCAGAAAATTCTATTTTCAATGACCCCTAGGTCTCTTTACCTCCTTGGATCTATCTTTTGTTTGAACTGAATTATTGTTACCGTAAGAAAAATACGCTTTCATAACTCCTTCTCTACACAATTACTCAGCTTTGTTTTCCTTCCTTCTGCTGTATTACAAAGCAATCATCATCAAAACCTAATAGAGCAATGTATGTTATACAGAAAAATGTTGGGATTTTTTTTAAAAGCTTCTAATTTTTATTTTTTAAATCAGATCAATAGCATTACAAAACTCTTTATTGCTACGTCAAGAGACACAACTTTTCCGACAGACACCACCACTGTGTCGGTCTACCAGAACTGCCACTTCACAGAGCAGCAGGAAATCACCTCAGAGCTGTGTGTCTTCCCTTAATACCACACTGACCACATCCTCCTAACAATGCCATGTGTCTAAAATGTTCACAGACAACAGCTAACACCACTATCTGTATAACACACAACATTTACCTTTAGCCCAAATTTCATTTGTTACCCTTTTTTGAGAAAATGTTACATTTGCAAAATTCATCTTTCAGTCACAGCTTTATCTTGCTTTTTTCAGCAAATGATGAAGTGTTGCTTACACATCAGGTTTTTTGGTAGGCTGTTAAAGGACTAAAAAGTATCATTTTAGTTATATATTGCAGCAGAGGAGAAGAATGCTGGTTTCTTGTTTAAATGCAAGCTATGACTCATCCTGAGCAGAGATAAACTAAAACACATACCCATTAAATAAAATTTTTCAGTGTGAGGATTAATGACAGATAATAAGTATAAATTAACTTTAATCTTTTACAACAAACAAAGTCCCTTATATAAATGTCACTGCAATCTTTTCAAATAAAAAAAACCCAAATCAAAGCCAGAAGAGGAGTCATTTAAATATTACAGCTAATGTTTGGTACCAAATCAAACAGCTCCTTAGCAGAACCAGTGGAGTGTGCTGGACTGAAATATTTTCAAGCAGTAGATCTTTAAAAATTGCCTTAATATTTTTAAATACATTTTTAGGGGGTTTTCTACATTAAAGGGGTACAATTAAAACATCATCAGCTCTGCAATACCGAGTCCAAGTTAAATCACATATTCAAAAAGGAGAAGAGCATTTTGTTTTACTAATATTCTCTTGCTACTGCTTGAAACAAACTCTGCATAATTGTCGAATGGGTTAAACCAAAATTTAACTGAACATAAAAAGACTGCTGTTCACAGACAAGAAGGGAAAAAAACAGAGTCAGAGACCTAATAGTGGACAATTTTGAAAATTATAGTGTATGTCAATAATAGAGATAACAGTGAGATTCAGAAAGAATAATCTCAAATAATAGGGAAAATGAGCACCTGTCAGCCACAAAGCCATTAGTATCAGGGCTTTTATATTTACAACAGTTAAGCCTGGAGACACTGACAAACTTAACAACACAGCAAATAAAACATGGAGCTGGGGAACACAGGGAACAATCCCCCTCACTCAGAAAACACTGCTGTGGAGTTTGAAAATAAATGCTTCCAGTATGAAACTCACTGTCCAAATCACTGGTAATGAACACTGCAAACACAGCGTCCAGCTGGGTTTGCAGATGTGAGTAGCTGATCAAGCCATAGCATCTGCATCGAGGGACAGACAATCCCAAACCAGGAACAGGAAATCAGACTCCTGACCAAAGTTCCCAGATATAGGAGTTTGCCTGTACAGAGCACCCAATGTGATCAAATGTGTGCCCTTCCCACAAGGATGAAAACCAAAGGCTTGTAAAACCATGTCTGAGACAGACCTGGAATACAGTGCCCCGGAATGGGAAGCCCTGGAGGAAAGACCTTGCTGAGAAGGCTGATGGTTAGGAATCTTCAGCATGGAGCAGGTGGGGACTAAGGAGAATAACAGACAAAAGGAGAGGAAGAGAGATATTACACCAACTGAGAATGGAAGGACAAATTCTGCAGCAATCAAACATCTCAATATTCAGTAAAAGGTGGCATAAAGGGAAGCTCAAGTAATAACGCTCCTCTCACAAGTAACACTTCTCGTGATACTTCAACAGTCAATCCTTATGGTATCCCCACCTCAGATTATATCACAATAATTATAATATTATGTCCTCAGTTAAAGACAGGGAATCAGGCAGAAACTTTCTCAACTCACAAAGACAACAGGTACCAGCACATCCCAACCCCAACAGCCCACAGGAGTCCTCAGCTGGACTGGCTGCTAAGATCTCACCCACACAGAATTTGAAGTTTTGCCACCTGCCCTCAGGCTAGAAGAAGATGATCACATATCCATGCAAACCTGGCCAATGTGATAGGACCAGGCTGGTACAGGGAAAGATGGAGACAGCTCTGCTCTAAAGCTGCATGGAGTGCAAGCAGCATTTGCACTAACAATTAGATATGCAAATAAGCACATTGAAGATTAGTGACGGTTTCTCCATGACTGTTGTCATGGAGAAAAAAGCACCTTCAGTTCTGGGTCAGACCCAAGGACTGCATTTTCTTTCCCTCACTGGTAAATAGAACCAGAGAGAACACTGGAAAACCCAGCAGCCAACACACCTCAACACGGCTCAACCTGGGACTGGAGAGGCTGAAGCTCAGGGAGCAACATAGCCCAAAAATAAAAGCCCTCCCTGCATCAACCCAAATAGACAAGACCATGGCAACTCTGGAGATACTCAAAAATACCAGGAGGCAGAAGCATAGGCTGGAAGAAAACACTCACACCACACAAAGGCCAAGCTGCTTCCCTAGTTGCTGCTAGGGAGAGGCAGATGTGGGGGAAACTGAGGGCAACACAATTCATGAGGTACTCAGCTCCAACTCCCTTGAAGCCACATGGGAAGATCTTGTCTGAATGAAAATACACACTTGGCTCAAAGCTCTGTGTGTCTTTGGCCATCCTCACAGTCCTCCCATCCCTTGTTAAATGATGGCTGCTAAGAGAGAAGAGGAGGCAATCAACCTATTTAGACTCAGCTTTCCTTCCCACCCTGGGGGTTCCTTCATAAGAGCAGCTGGCTGGAGCACTGCCTTTGTTACAGCAGCCACAAAAAACACAGACACCCACCCTCAGCCCCCCTAAAATCCCACAGAAGAGCCAAGATAAGTTTATAATGGAAACCCTGACACAACCTTAACTATAGCATCCTGAATGGAAGGCGATAATCTGATCTGTGTGTGAACTAGCACCCCTTGTCTCAATGGTATTTATCTTACTTTAACTCCTGTTACAAAAGGGTTGAGTCACATAGCAGAGACAGCCAAGTAACAAAACTGCAGGGCTTGCTAAAACGCCAGAATCAAGGATAAACAGGCACAATCCTAGAACAGGTTAGGAAAGTCTCCACAGGAGTGCTGGTAGTCAGACCTGTGAGCCTCTGGACAATGGTATTTTCTTCTGTGCTACAAAGACTATCACAGCCAGTGCAGGGGTGGGGGGAGAGGGTGCAGAGCACAGGGCTCTGCCCCTCGGTTCATGGTAACACATAGTACCCAGAGCCCAAGAAACCTGATCCCGTAGCAACCTCATGTATGGAAAGTGCCCCAATCAGATTTCACTGTGTCAGGAGAAGAACAGTATTTACTCTGCATACAGATTAGTCACAAAACTGGGTCACTTCTTGCCTTTTCAGAGAAAGAGGAAAAAAAAAAAAAAACTACCAAAAACAAAGCTGCTTTTTCAGATCTTTTTATGTGTTTCTCCCAACTTTTAAAATTACATGATGCAGTGTGGTCACTCACAGATGTCTAAGCTGATCAAACAGCACCTGCATGGGTAAGGTCAAAGCACATTACTCTCACAAGGCCTACATTTTTTAGAATTCAACTCATTAGCTACTTACCGGTTCTTTTCTAGTTCATTGTGCGTAGACCTGGAAGATAAAAAAAAAAAAAAAAAATTGGATTAGCCACCTCTGACCTCTGAGAACCAAAATTTAACTCCTGCAAGCTGTACAAATCCCCATTGGCACATCACAGTGCAAAGCCAACCAACTACATACATTAAGATCTATAACCTCAACCTGCTTGTTGACAAGAAGTTCCTTCCCTCCAGTGCAAAAGCTGGTACCCTTACTGCTAAAGAAAATGTTCCCTAGAGACTTAAATGCAAACAAAACCTCCAAGAGAGGCAATGATAAGAACAAGGGGCCAGAGTCTGTCACTTCCAGACTCCTTCTGGCACTGCCACCAACTCAGTACAGGACTGAAGTTGTTTCTTTGTGCTTTAGTTTTTTCATTCACCCTATAAAAATATCGGTATCATCTGCTAACACAAGAGCTCACAGAGCACTAGTTTGTGCATCAGATACATGGGAGCCTTCCTTCCAGCAGAACTGGTTCTGTAGGGACAGCCCCTGGAGCCCTTCAGCCATCACACAACAGCTTTAGCCAATTTAGCAGAAGCAGACATGGCTAGCATTTGGGCACAAAATGGGATGGCCAGGAGAGCCATGTTTGCAAACATCACTGGCACTGCATAGCACATTTAGGATGTCTGGAAACACCCTGGGGATGGGAACAGCACTGCCACAACAGCAGCATGCAGTGAAGTGACCCATAAAGTGACACTGTGACACTCAGCAAAGGAGAGGGATTTGTCTTTATACCTGCCCACCATGCCAAGCACGCTACCAGTATTCCTTAATTTAGAACTCTGCAGCTTGAAAATGAAACCAACTAGAAACTAAAGGGAAACAAGCACGTTCATTCTCCTTGCCTCTGATAGAATGAGTGGCAAAAAAAATCTCGTTTAAATCCATTCAGGATTTCTAATCTAGCCCAGGTAAGGTTGTTGAGGATTATTCATAAGGATAGCCATTTGTCCAACATTTCTCTTTTACAGAAGGTCACCTTAAAATAAGAGTAAAAAGAACCCAAGAGCTTAATAAAAAGGATCTATTTTCTCTAATTTGGCATCACATTTCTTCCGGAGCTCTGAGAAGATTATCCTCTATCCCCCATCTGGAGAATCCCACAGAGAATTCTACAATTAGGGAACTGAATGGAGGATGTGCTCCAAGGGAAACCCTGTCATAATTAAATGCTTCTCCAAAAAAAGGAAGAAGGAGTGCCTAACAGGTGTTAGAATCTCATTGAAAAAGATGAATTAACTGTGGATGTCTGCAAAAACAAGGTAAGTGAGGCTTAGGTGACGTGGCTGTGAGCAGAGGAAAAACAAATTGTTACCATATACCTGTGCAAGCCACCCTGCTCAGCAGGACATGGGATACCCTAAAGGCAAGGCACACTATAGTCGAACTTCATGTTGAAAAAACTCCTGAATTCCACCCCCCCAAAAGTAATGGATGCCTTCATTTTGGTTCCCAGGAATCAAAAACATGAACATAATACTTAGTCCAGAAAATCTCCCAAACCAAACCCACATCCCCCCACCCCATCCCCCCCACTCCAAGTCTAAACCAGCAAAATCCATTTGTCCAGGCAACCTGAACTCAAATGAACCCATCAGGGCCGAGCTGAGGCCCTTTAGAACCACTGCCCATATGTAGTTTGAAACATGCTTATTGTTCTTTTTTACTGTATGTTCCTGCAGGAGACTGTGCACTCTTCTTGGCTATGACATTAGCAGTTATAAGGCCAAAAATATGCAATGGCTTGAATTCCTATATTATATCGAGCCAATTACCAAGGCCAGCACTGAAAGAACAAAGTTTGGCCCACTGCTGTGAACAAAATTAAAACAGCAGGTTCTCCTTACTCCTCTCACACAGGAGACTCTTTATTACCTATCTGCCTTCTGATGAACAAGACAACTGAGAGAGGTCACAGGCTTTTCACCAAGTCAGAAAATATTCGCTGTGACTTTTAACCACGTCTGTGGCAAGGAAAAAAAAAGCAATTCTCCCCCCCCCAGCACATTCCCACTGAAGCTGAATGCAAACGAAAGAATCTCAGCAGCACTGAATGAATCCTACAGGGAGGCCTCTTCTCTTACCTGCCTGTGTTTTGCTTAGTCTCACTGGGGACTATCTGGGAAAGTTTTCATTTTTTATTTCACCCAAATTTAGGAGAAAAGTTCAGTACTTCTCCCCACTATCACTATTCACTAACCCATATTTTCTGTGACGGTTTCCTTTTGCTTGGACAACACATAAAGGGAAAAAACCCTCTCTCTTCTGTTCATTAATAATTTCATTTTCTATAGCTCCTAATGATTTGTTTTTGCCCTTCATCTTTGGCTGCACGTCACAAAGATTTATTTAGAGTTAAACAAGGACAGTGCTGTCAGTAAAGTGGAAAAAAATGGAGGAACTTCTACTGATACAAAAAAAAAAAAAAATGCCTTAAATAGGTACAGAAACAAATGTAACTGGAGTAAGTGAGCTGGTCTTATCATCACCTGAGAACTCAAGAGACTCTCAGCAGTCTGAAATTAAGGCGTCATCTTTGTGCACCAGCACCAGCTCCCTGATAGGTACAGGACAAACAGCACAGCTGAAAACTATCACCAAAACTCGGTGAACACTGGCTGTGCAGAAGCAAGTAACCAGTGTGCTCAGTGTGACACTCAGCCACAGCCTGTGCCACTCAATGAAACGAGGACACTGCTGCTCAGCATGGACCACAAACCAGGGGAATTCATATCCCTGTTGTCAGGTAGGCAGGGCAAGCAGAACCTGCAAAGCTGAAACCAGAGCCAGGCGGGTATGGACACATTCAGAGGGGAAAACAAAAGACCAAGCACATGTACTGGCATTGCTCAAAAAGTCAGCTATGATTTAGAAGGAGCTCAAGCACAAACCATCTGCAGGGTCCTCATTTAAAAGTCAGGTTTCTACAGCAGTCACTTATTTAACAATTTAAAACATCCAAACTGATAACTACTCCTAAAAACTGAATAAATGCTATTAAAGAGGAGGATCCTGCTCACTACATTTTGAAAACAGCTTGGAAAAGGATCAAGAATGAGTTTCAGAAGCTGAAGACAAAGGAGTCACGCAAACAACAACAAAAATAGCAGAGCATCTCCTGTCAAGATTTTAAGCAACAAAAAGTTGAAAGAGGACAAACTCAAG
>NW_026612766.1:0-49998 GCF_029582105.1 Oenanthe melanoleuca | reverse complement strand
GGTGGCAGCATGTTGAGGGCCAATTTTTATGCCATTTGCCTGAAATGAAGTTAATACACAGCGTAAATATTTCAGAATATACTTGAAAAGCTATTTTTCTATTTAGAAGATCATATAACAAGTTCTCCTAATGTATGCAATAAATGGAGCAAAGTTTGTAATTTTTCCCCAGCATGTTCTTAGTGATTAAATATTATTTAAAGTAAGATGCCTTCCTTCTCATTTAAATTTTATCTCCATGTTACACTCTGTAGCTTAAACTCCTCAAAAAAAAAAAAAACACAGAGCAAGAATTGTATTTAAATACTACTTGGCATATGGCTTAAAAATACATAGCATTTGCTAAGAGTGTATAACCTCTCCCCTCTTGCCAAAAATCTCCACTAGTTTAATAGTTTAATATAAAACTTTTCCTCTCTAGACAGCATTTTTTTCTGTGTTGAATCAGCTGTAGAGGCTAAGGGCATACGAGTGTTCTGTGTCATCAATAATTTCTGTGATCCCAAAAGACATGGCTACTTGCCAAGAACCCACACACAGCGTAGCTCTTTCATTCATCAAAATCACACTTATATCTTAACCCTCACTCCCTCAAGTGGATTTTACCTAAAAATACAGCACTTTGAGAAAAGTAATACAGTAGCTTCAGAAATTAAGCTCTTAAGGAAACTTTGCGTCACAGCAAATCTCAGATTTATGGTGCTTGGCAGTTGTTCTGCAGCAGTGGTAGCCTTCGGGTTTCTGGCACTCGCTCAGTATTGACAGCAGCTGATGTGGTTTCTTTTCGCTCTTTGACTCCTCTTTAATAAAAAGCATGCCCTATGGCTCATTGGTTTTGCCCCCTCTGGGCTGATAGCAACTTCTTGAGGAATCAAGGAGCCAGACTTGGCATAGAGCCAAATAAGTAGCACGGACTGTTGGCTCTTGACAGCATATTGCAATCAAAGCTCCGTAAGGCACAGTAAAGCAGTCAGCTACTACATGAAACTCGACAGATACAACGAGCATGCTTTTTCAGGCACTCTGAATACTCTCCAATTTATATTGCACTACCAACTGCATTTTCTTCAGGAAAGATGTGAAGGACGACTTTAAATTTTTCATCAGTGAACTGAATTTAAGAAGTGTTTCATCAAACTGCACACACACACTTTCCAGTAAGAATTAGTTCAGAGGATTACTATTCAAGTCTTATGTAGCTACAAGTTTCCTGATGCACTACTTTGCATACCACTGAAGTTTCTCATTTTTTCCTCTCTGGAGTCATGAGTAATATTTTCAATAGTCTCAATTTTCTCACGTTGAAATATTTTGAGCAGAAAGGCATGATGCTATTTAATTTAAGTCCTGCCAATTCCCTCCCTACTCTGAACAATCCTGCAAGGACTGCAAATGTCTAAGAGAAGCATCACACTGACAGTCTGGGCACACCTCTCCACAGAGCAGAAACAGAATAGCGGTGGTGCAGATTTTCACATGTGGTTTCACTAAGCACCTCAGCAACAATATTCAGGGACATGCAGGATAAAAAAATCCAACTTCATCTTCAGAAGAGATTGATCACCTCACATTGTCAAATTTGCTATGAGATTTAAAAGAGAGCTTATACAATCTTAACATTTCTATACAATACTAGTGTTAGGAAGCACAGCACAGTAATTTGAAAATTCCAGAGACCTTATATGTCTTTCTAGCTCTTGTTCCCCCTTCTCCAGCTCTCCACCCCATCCCAAACAAGCAAAGGTACAGGCCCAAATAATCTGTAACTTCAGTAATATGCATAAGCAAAATGGCTAATCTTTTATTCCCTACAGTATCCAGCCACCTAAACCAGGAACATTTCAAAAGTCTTTTATGTAACTCTCAAAGCAATCCCTCCCCTACACTGGACAGCTCATGGAGTGCATCTGGCATATCAACATGGTCCCTCATTTACATAGTGGAAAATTATCTTTGAAAACAGATGACACCATATGGAGAAGTGGATGAAAGTGGATTTTCTTCTCTTTTGGGGATTTATATTATTTTGCGATGCTTCATGGATGGATAGGGTCACTTATTTTAATCCATTTTTATCACAATGGCAGACAATTCTACATCCAAGTGGAACAGACAAATCTTTTACTGTCCAGCCTTCTAGGGAAGGTGAATTTTGTACTTTTAAAAAGCAGAGAGTGCATAGAGTACGAAAAGTTACCTCATTATTAATGTCAAAAACTCCTTCCTGGATTTTCTCGTAGATCTCCTTTGCAGTGTTAATAAATGCCTAAAACAGAGGGAAAAAAAAACCACAGACACAATGAATGCGATACCCTTTGGTGTAAGATGCACTAATTGGAATTCAATCTCATGTGCAGTTGCCTCAGTGAGACTTTCCTTCCTGACCTCTGCAGGAACAGGTATGACAAGAGCATCCTATAACCCACCCTGAAGCAGCAATGGATCACACGCTGTTTACAAAAACAGTGGCATTTTCATAACATCTGTATTCTACAATCTGTTGTCCAGTAATTACAGGGAAAAAGTGGTTTTTAAGATATATAAATTACTTTTAAATTATTTATTTCTGACCCTTATGGATAGATTGTGTGGCAGATGGTTTCCCCTACCCTTAATATCTTTGTAATAGGCCACTCTAGATTAGAGTGCTTAGCAACATAAAACCACAGGGTACTTACAATGATGATGTAAGGATGCTGTCTGCTGGATGAAACCTTACGCTATCATTTAATATTCACCTGATTTTAAGAATGTATTCTCTTTAATTAATCTTGCACACAATGGGCAACATCTTAATAGTAGAAAGGAGAGGCTCCAGATTTTATAACTACTTTTAAAAATCTACTGTTTTAATTCAGAGAAAATACTTTGACACTCAGGTCTGAAAAAGTGACTGATATAAATGTTTTTGGTTAAAGTTTACAATCAATGATTCCATTATTCATCTCTCATTTAGCTTTATAGGTCAAGTAATGCCTAAAATAATGTATAATTTAGGAGGTGATTAACAGCAGCTAGTAATTACAATAAACATACAGTTCTTTTTGTTTTAAAATACCAACACCATGCAATCATACAAGACATGCTACCTTCTGCAGAAGCCTATTACAGCAAATACAGATCTAATTCAAATATAAAAAAGTAAACAGGGTTCACGGAGAGGAACAAATCATACCTTTCCTCATTTCTACACTGGAAGCATTTGACTGCTGAACTTGCCACCAGAGCTTTGTTTCCTAATTAACAGGACTGATATGTTTTCACCTTTAAAGGCCTTACAGCTCCCCAGAGTAATCAATCTACTGCAGCTCAATTACTGCACCAAGCACACACCACAGCCAGTGAAGGAGACTTGAACGACTGCAGCAGGAGCAGAGAGATATGAATATGCATAAACTCTAAGTGGGTGATCGAATCATCACAGAGGGTCATGAGAATTTGCAGCAAAATAATGAGAAGAATTAATCATTGCAGATTCACAAGGCACTTAGGAAGCGAGTTCGTTTTTCAAACACGTGTTAGAGTTGAGAAGAAAAATTGGCTTTTGGCCAACTACGAATTGATTCAAATTCCTCAGAATCTGAAGTTTTCTATGTAAGGAAAAACATTCAAACTTATCTTTGTTCCTGATAACATACTAATTATTGTAATGGCCTCATACATGAGCAGGGTTTATAAGTCAACTTTGAAAATTCACACAGCTGGATTCTGTGAGGATCCTTACTTCTACTTCAGTGGGACATTAAACAGAACTTGAAGTCTTAAAAAAGCGTTATGATAACTTCATGTAAACAAGCACTTAACAACTGGCACTTCTAACGGTTCTAGAAGATGCTGGTTAAGTACACCAAGACTCTTAGAATTAATTTAATTTACATTAAATCTATAGAAATTACTTTAGAGCAACAAGCTAAAATTTAAACTAATACAACTGAGAATAAATTAACTTTTGGATACTCCACTCAAGAGAAGTCATTGTAGCAATGCATCTATCCTCACAAAAAACAGTAAAATGCACTGGAAAACAGCGCTGCACAAACACAAAATTCCTCCCATTACTATACATGTACTGTATAAAGCAAAAGAGCATACTGAGTTCAGTACAGTATATTTTAATATTGAACATATTGGCCAAGAAACTGTTGATTTGAAAAATCCAAATATTCCATTACTCTCAGTTCTATCATTTCAGTTCTCTTGAAGTCATAATCTGACTACTCCATTCCCATCAGTGGTTCTGGTGTACAATGTATTTCAAAAGTGCATGCTGTTACTCTGCATAACAAAATGCCAGGTTGCACTGGGCCACAGAAGTAATTCCTATTTGAAAAAAATGATAAGAATTTACCATATAATAAGTCTACTTCACATTCTTTTCTTTGTATGTATTCTAAAAATAATCAGCCATTAAGAGACTTGAATTCCTTGACACTTCCATTTGTTTCTCACATCCATGTATTTTTAGTTAACTTATGATTTCAAGCGTAAGCAGACTCAATCACCTGAGGACATCACTAAAACAGAAGTCTACACGCTTTAAGAATATCATATCACATTTTGGCATTGCATGCTAGTGCCCCAATTAGCAAGGACAAGAAGGTCAACTTGGTAGAATTGATGTCTTCCAAAAAATCTCTTTTAATACTGCAAGTTCTAACTCTTACTTGGAACATGCAGTATACTATAAACTCTTAATTATTTATAGGCAGTTTATCCTATTTTCAGATTAACTGAGCCATAGATGCAGAAAGACACAGTGATTTTCCCTCAAATCCAGTTTAGATTTATTAGACCACATGCAGAGGACTGCAAGAACACAGCTGCAGCACCTCACACACCAACTTGGATCCAGGTGCAGTTTAGCCACTTCCACACAAGACCTCACCAGCAAGCCCACAAGGGCTCAGCTGGCTGCCTACCAAGCCTACTGCAGTTGCACTGTACGCTCCCATAATCCTACTGCTACTAAAACACTGGACAAAGATCCTCATGCTTTCCCACCCCAAATCAGGCCAGGCTCATTTTCACCACTCCAGGGGAGGTGGTACCAGACTCACTTTGCATTTATACATAGCCACCTGAAAGATGGCAATGCCCTAGTACACACTACCTCTATGACTCATAGAGTGTGAGGAAGTGAGAGATTTTTGCAAAATTAATACATTAGACTTGCAAATACAAAAATCCTTGACTACATTTTGGGAAAACTCAAAATAATGTACCTTCAATATATTTACATTCAATATATTTACCTTCAAAAATATTTACATTTAATGTTTAACTCTTGGTCATTTTCTAAACTGAAACTTACTGATGCTTTTATGCATGAGACTGCTGAATATAACTGTACCACAGCATTAAAAAAAGGTTGCATGCAAGTTATTCAGTGATTTATTTTTAATGTAAAGTGTTTTTCAATTGTGTGCTCATTTTCAACTATTTTTTTCAACTTTCAAACAAAATTCAACTAGGTTCCCAAATAATAGCAATACTCCTTTGAGGAAAAGTGCATTACTGTGCAAGTGGGAAAGTGTGTCTTGCAAGATGCGATCTGCCTGTTGTGTCATGCCTGCACCTATTGCAAAGCCAACAGAAGAGGCTTTAAAATCACAATATATCAGTATAATAACACTTTAGATTATTTGTATAAGGAGTTTCCCTGATCATATTGCAACATGAGAATCAAGAAGTCATGTCTCACAATGCTTGCCCCCAAAAATCCCCCAAACAACCAAAAACTGCAAGTAACAAACACCACAGATACTGCATTTAGAGGTAAATTAATCCTACAAACACTGAATGTAGAATTAAATCAACATTCATATCCCACAAATAAACAAGTACTACAGTTTTACTACCCTTGAGACAAATCCAAGAAGAATTAATTCTCTAACTGATAAAAAAAATGCAAAAAACACTTATGGGAGTAAGTTCCTGATACCTCTGTCTCACGGAAGCTATGCACGAATAATAGCAAGCTAGGGGCACCAGAACATGAGCTGTAGAGCAGCCACACTTAGTTTTCACTTGCAGATGACAATGTCACTTGTCTTTCTCAGAAAGCTAATGGCAGGATAAGGATCTGAGCACTTTGCTATATGCTGTGCGTAACAGGAAAAACTTGTAAATGAATCACCAGTACTTTTCAAAACTCAAGACTTTACAAGTTCGTCTCTGCCTAAAGTCAGGTACGAGATCACGTTCAGCACGGCCAGCTTGTGGAACATGCTGCCCTCTGGTGGCACTGTTAAAATTAAGTTTAATGCAGGAAAATAGAAATTGGGCAATCCTTATTTCCTGGATTCTTTCTTACAATTAATTACATGAGGAATGCTTCAAGGTTAAATATATCACAAATTCTAAAGCGCGACCCAGCCAACACTCAGAATTTCCTCCTCCTCTCCAACTTCCTATCTTAACTTTTAGCAGTAAGATATGATATAGTTAGATTACTCTACTATCTAAGAATGCATTTGGAAACAGTAACAACACAGACAACAAATGGATTTATGCCTAAAGCATTCACCATCCCAGTGTGTAAGTAGTACTGGATGGCCACTTAATAAAGTGAGATTCCAAAGCTCTGAGCAGCTCTTTTATGCACCCACAGTAAGGCAGTGCTTTTTACACCTAAATGATCTTTCAGGAAGAAGCCTAGCACACTAAAATGGGTGCAGAGGGGTTAATTATGAACAGCAGTAAGGTGCTATATAATGAACCCACACCCTAAAAAGCACCCCAACACATCTGTAAATTTGAAGTATAGGTGCAAAGACACAAACCAGAACTTGACAGCAATTTCTTTCTGTCCCTGTTGAGGCACAATCTTTGTGACAAACTTATTGAGCCAATGACATTACTACAGCTCGACCTGACTTAAGTCCTGCAACTGCTGAATAGTTACATAGAACATAATACTTGAGGGAAAAAAAAGAAAAAAAAGAAACCCCCCCCCCGAATTAAGAATCCATTTCTCCCATAATCTACAAATCAGGCAGGCAGTATCATATATTTCATGCTCTTCTATAAAGCCTGAAACACACAGTTACAGAGACCTTTTATTCTCATCATACTCAGAAGCCCCAGGAACCACAGCAGTCAGTAATTCTTACTGTGAAGATGGGGCACAATCCAGGGACTTGCCACAAGCAACTAAAAGCTGTGTATCCTTATTACAGCCAGGTCTCCTGTCCCTTCTCCCTTCCTCAGTTGACCTGACATAAGCTTCAACCCCTTTTTCTCATGGGAGAAACTGGCAAAAAATGTCAGCTTTGCACAACTGAAAGGTAGCAGAATTTTCATTTTCAGTAACTTGAAGGAACACTGGTTTTGATACAAATTAAGATAAACCTAACTTTTGGGTGGGTGTTTCTTGGATTTTTTAAAAGACTCATGATGTAGAAATCCTGCTCTTTTGCAAGTGCTAGTCAAATTACCTCTTGTGTCTCCTTATGGGAAACAACTTACTAAAACAAACTCCCACACTAACAGTCAGTGATATACTGGCATTAACTCAAGTGAGGTCAGCTTCTGGACAGTGATGTTGTCTAGAACAGCTCTGACCAGCATCCAGAAAACTTTCTGGCTTAGGATTGGTCATGTCATGAATCATTACTAAAAGTAGCAGTCAGGAATGAAATAACAACACACAAAGTTACTGTAGCTTCCCAGATACAGCTAGGTATCCTTACTTCTTGAGAATCAGTGCACATAAATGGATTCACACCACTGATATGCCAGGGACAAGGATTAAACACCATGTGCTCTAGGGGACTACATGGCCATCCTGAGGTCATGCTGGTGATTCTACTCTGCCTCTGCCCAAGCAGTAACCTCTCAGCAAACTCTGAGCTGCAGGTTCAGAGCACAATTAATAGTTATATACTACTGCCAAACTACCAATGAAAAAACTAAAGTGATAAAATTGCTAATGTCCCTTGCAAATAAGACAAAAAGAATTCTTATGTATTACATGTTGGTTTAATGAGAGTAATGGCTGTTATGATTAAAACAAGTGCAAACCTGCCTGGGGTTCAGACCCCAGACTTATGTGTGTACAAGTGAAAAGTCTCCCAGTGGACATCATGGCATTCTTAGAAAAAGTAAATAAGCAACACTGAAGTCTGCAAACAGTATTTCAGAGTGCACATCACCCATCCACAATTCAACACAGTAGAGCAAATATGACAACCACGATTCTAAAAGTTAACAAGATTCTACTGTGAGAAGGCCCACAGCCATGCATGACAAAATGTACACTGCTCTAACTACACACACCTTAGAAATCACTGAGGAGAAAAAAAAAGGAAGTACAAAAAGTCAGTAATATTTTGATAGTTGGTTACCTTTACAGCTTTATGCAGAGGCTAAAAGGAAATCAGCAACCTCCTGTTTAAATAAAAATGATACTACTGAGGAGACTAGCATTAACTGTCCTTGCACTGCAGTCAAATTATAAGCCTGTGCCTAACCTCCCTCCAATAATCATTCTATCCTCTCAGTGATGCAGAAACTTTTACACAATCCCATTCCACATGAAATACGATGATTTAACTCTGAGGTCACAGCAAATTCTTAGAAGTCTCCAAACCAACTACGAAGGAAAAGCCTGCATCTTCTTCCCACTCCCTACCTTCTATTACCTATTAGGCAAACAGGGTGGAAACTTCTCCAACAGGCTAGCCCAAAAGAAACAGCCAATAGGATGTTTTGCAATCCTTATCATCCATTTCTATTCAAGATGTAGGTAATGAGACAATCCTGAAGAATACAATGAGCAATTTTAAACAGTTTTAAGATCCAAGCGCAAAAACAGTCAATGTACTGCTCCAGCTACAGATTTACTAAGGTATTTCACAGTGGTGGAAATCAGGATTAAACAAGGGAAACAGCTTAGAGAACATTACCAACAGGAGCTGATTTGTTCATATAAAGAAACTGCTAGAGGTTAGGATTTTGCTTCTGTAGCTGTTAATGGTTCTATATCATGTCACTTTTTTTGTGTTTATTGAGAACACCATTTAAGGAATGCACTTGACTATCACTGGAAAGGATTACATTCTAAAGCTCTTCCATCAGAATTAGAAAGTTACATACACACATCACTCGTGTAATCATGAGGAAAGGATTCTACATGAACTTTTTGATAAAGAACTTAATGCTCATTGGCCTCCTGATAATCAGAGATGCATTAGATATTGGATATTCATTTACTGGACAACTCATTCAGGATGTATTTTTTGATGCAAAAAGAGGTGATAGTGCTAGAATCAGGTAGCAATGAATTCTGTGCAAGTCATGTGTAGCTTAACTTTTCCAAAAACTTAAATATTTTATAACTAAAAGACTTTACCAATAAAAGTACCTCATTGGTCACACACCATTTCGAATTTAGGATAGTTTTGGGAAAGAGTAGGAATAGATTATGTAATGTAAGAAGCTGAACTATGTCACTGTAAGAAAGGTCAGTGGGGATGAACTGAGTATGGGCTTGAAAGACATGTGAAGCAATCTTTCTGCTTTACATAGCACTAGCATCTCAGCTGGAGCTCCTGGTACACCACTGTATTGTAGTGTTGTCTGGCTACAACACTAGTTTTCTTTAACTAGTTTTCTAGTTCAACTACTTTTCTGCAACACTGGCTACAACTAGTTTTCTTTAAAGCAGCCTGCATGGTGCTGTGTTTTGGATTTGTGACTAAAATAGAGCTGATAACACGATGATGTTTTAGCTACTGCTGAGTGTCAAGGTTTTCTGTTTCTTACACTGCCCTCTCCTGACAGTGATTAGTCTTAGGGTAGGCAAAATTATGGGGGACACAAACCAGCTAGGACAGCTGACCAGAATTGGCCCGAGGGGTATTTCATAATATATGATATAATGCTCAAGAATAAAAACAAAAGGGTAGTCAAAAGTTGCTGTTTTTCAGAGACTGGCTGAGATTCAATTGGCTTGTAGGAAGTTGTGACTGACTGCCTTTCTTTCACTCTTCACCTGTCTCTTTCCTTCATTTCTAAAACTCTATCTCAGGCTCTGATAGAGAGCCTTTGGCTCTTATGGTTCTTTCCTCCATTCTGCTTGACAGAGGCACTGAGTGAGCAACTTGGTGGGTATTCAGCTGCAGTGGAGCTCAGCCCACATGACTACCCTTCAAAAAACAAATGCAGTTATCCAAGGTGAGAGATGCAAGAACTCACATGTGTCCAGAGAGGTGAACTATAAGCCAAACTTTAAAGCAGCAAGACCAGAAAAACTTATTCAAATATATAGCAGACTACAGTAACCAAGACAATGACCACTTCATCAGCTCTGCAGAGGACAGAAAATAGAAGCTGTGTGCAAATTGAAGAAGATTCCTACTAGGTAGTAGAGAGGAAAGATGATGACAGTACAAATACCAAAGCACTGCAAGAGATTGCTCTGAAGAGCACATGATATACCAGGAGCCTTTAGGACAGGTCACATGACATCTGCCAAGAATACCAATAGCTTGGCTTGTTTTGGACTAGCAAATCTATTCTAAGATTACTTTTTAGATTTCATGGCAGACAGAAGTCAGCCATGTCTCTCTGATCAAATACTTCAAAAAAACCCACAAGCACATTAACTAGGAAGTCTCAACAATGTAACTAGTGCTGTATAACCAATTACAACATAGACACTGTCTCTCATAATATAAAGACTAGTTAATTCAAGTTAAGGACCCCAAAATCTAGAAGAATAGTATCTACACAAACAAGTGTCATTTAAATCAACTATTTTAGTAAAAAGCAGTGTTAAGAAAAGTTACCTCCTCTACATTGGAAGCAGTTTTGGCAGATGTCTCCATAAAGATAAGTCCGTGCTCTCGTGCAAATGCTTCACCCTCCTCTTTCTTAACTTCTCGTCTAGATTCTAAATCACTAAGATAGAAGAAAAAACCAAAAGTTAAATTACATGGTCTAACATCTCCATATAAAGAATATTCTTTACATGCTTATGCTTGTAAGCCTGAGAAGCCAAGATCTCCCGTCAGAACTTGGGTAGATAACTTGCCAAGCTCTTAAGTAAAGCAGAATTATTTTAAGCCCTGCACTTACAATATTTGGAATAGTCACAGGCATCACATTTACTTGAGCTATACATCCTAGCTGGCACAAATCTTATCAAAGATTTCATTAAATAACTTTCTACAGGATGAGCATGTATTTATCTACATATTCCTTGAATACTAATTTTAGACATGGTATTTTCAGTACATATCACACTCTTGTATTATAATATTATCTACCAATTCAATACTATAAAGCTGAGCTGAAAAATGGCTTTAGAAGTGATTTATTAATATTAAACCTAATTTAAAAAATAAAGTTCATTTTTTCTATTCAGTAGCAAAACTTCATACAGTCAATTTATTTTCTGATTAAAAAACTTAAAGCAGAAGTAAGCTCCTCTGAACTACATTAGGTGTTCTCTCCCAGTAAGTTAGCATTTACATTGTGAAACCCCTGACCCTCCAGCAGCAAAAGAAATTGAAGTGACTGTTAGACAAGTTCTTGCTTCCTGGTTTCCAAGCAATTTAATTCAAAGTTAAATATTACCCAAAAAAGCAGAGAAAAACCCTCTTGGACTGGACAACTCGAGACAAATCTATTTCTCTAAGTTATACAGACACAAGTATTTTACCCTTACTTTTAAAAGATTCTTTAAGAACAAGGAATTCACAGTTTGTCCTTTGTAAGTAAATCACATATTGAGCAATAAAAATGATGCATTTATTATTGATGTATAAGTGTAAAATATATATTTAAATGAATTTTCATCTAAGTTGCACATGTACACATTTATACACAGCATACAAATAGACGTATTTAATTTGCAGTCATTATACAAATAAGAAGTGTCATACTAGACTTCAGTGCTTGCCAAATTTGTAATGATACATATATTAAAAATATGTAATACTCACTGTGGCATCTATTTTGCAGCAAAGCAGGTTTTTGTAATTTTTAACTAAATGCTAGCTTACATGAGTTACTGAGTCAACATAATTCAGTACATCACTTAAATATTTTTAAAAAATTGAAGATAAGGATATAAGAAATGTCTTCTCAAAACAATTCTGAAGTTGATGTTCATTATATTTAAGCACTCCCAGTATTAGCTGATACTATCTTTTTCAACCTGAGTAATGTCTTTATTGGCTACTACCATGCTACTCTCAGAAATACCTTATTTAAAACCTTGATTCACTTCAGTGTTATCTCCATGACTAAACAAACAAATAACTTTTTATTTGAAATAATGCAGTTGTATCAAAAACTGCAATGACAGCCCAATCAAAACTCAATATTGATACCTAAACATATTCTTAAAGATCTTTAACTGCTTCTACTAACCACAGTTGTCTTCCTCTCTCCATTCCAATAATTCGAAGCATTTGGTCTTACTAGATCAATATAGCTATGCTTTGTTCTGGAAAGAAGATTAAGTACAGTATTTGTAATGTTTTAACACTAGTATTTGTAATGTTTTCAACAAACAGCCATTATATTTCAAATTAAATTCTCAACACTCTTCAAATCCAGCAATAAGTCAGTACTACAAATTTATGTCAAGCGCACTTTTGGGAGTCGTAAGAGCAGTATTTATTCCTTCAAAACTACTATGCTCGCATACATGTTCTTCCTTCCTTCCACCCACCTCTAGTAGCATATCCTACCTTAAGAACTCTTTCGGGATAATGCAATAAAATTCAAGTTTTCTTCCTGCCCTCCTCGAAAATAATATCCTTTAAAAATCTTAGAACTTTTAAGACTTTCAGTTCATGTGGCATCTTAATCTGTAACAAGTTACTGTGCACATTTTAAGTATATTTATTGTTTGAATAAACGTAGCTGTAACTGGGAATTACTGGGCTAGCTGCAAGTAGCAAATCAGTCTGCATCAGCAGAATGCAAGACATGAAAATTTAACAGCTAAGAATAATCAGAATGAGTTACAGATGTCAATGAAGTATGCAAACATATCTCAAATAGTACACTTTACTGTTCTCTCAGTGCCATATTTTTACTCACACAAGTACAAAAACAGTTGGTCAGGGCCATCACATGTTTACCAAAGCCTCATTTAATAAAACAAGCGTACGTTTTTGTATATTAATTTGTCAAGATTATGCTTGACACATTCCTCAATTAAAAAGAAAGTTGTTAGTCATTTATCAGATAATGTAAAAAAAATATTGACAAACTTCACAATGACTTTATATGTACCAGGGTTTTCAGGAGGAGGCAGAGGGTTGTGGGGCAGTGGGGGAAAACAGAAGGGAGAAGAGGGAGGGGAAGAAGAAGAAAATAAAAGAGTTCAACAGGCCCGAATAGCAAACCCAGATTCACTATCACAGAGCTGCTTCTCAGTAGCATCTAAGAAATGATCTGGCTGCTCATGAAATTTTCAGGGGCATGCATATACACCATTATTTCAACTGGCATCTTTACCTTCAAATTGCTGAGGCACAGAGACAAGTTCAAGTCAATTACACAAAGGCCCATAATTATTAAATTCTGAGGTGATGCTTTTGATATTTTCAAAAAAATTCTGCATTCAGCAAAAAAAGTCTAGCTATGATGCTATAATTCACTGGATCAAGAACTAGAAGAATTACAGATAATATGTTCACTGATGTGTTTTTATTAAGACTTTCACTACAAAGTCTCAGCATCAACAGGGAATAATTTCACAATTTTAGACAGTGTAGCTGACAAAAAGAAGTAAGGAATTGATTACAAATTGAGTAATACTTCCACAACTTTTAGTTATAGTTTTATCTCCCACTGAATTTACCAGGAAATGGTGGAAAAGCATTCTCTGACCCCAATCCTAGCTAAAAGCTACAAAATATGGAAGAGGCTTGTAAATCAGAAATGTCTCAATCATTGAGGCATGCACTTCTTACATTTGAGAGAAATTTTTGATGTGTGTCCTGTACTACGGGCTTTTTTTTTTTAAATGACATTTTCTCTGATGTGAGACTCTACCAAAAACCAAAGCACTTTAGAACACCTCAAATTAGGAATCCTATTCTCTTTGTAAGGAAGAGATCTAGGTATTTCTAATTGGTGATTCCAGAAACAAAAAGCATAATGAGAAGATAGCTCATATAATCCATTGCTTCACACATTTGCAATCACTCCTTCAGAATAAAATTACTTCTAAAACAGATATTCAGAATGTAACATAGTTGACCCATGTGCTGCATTGTATTAGTCTAAGTAGACTAGAAAAGGTTTTAGGCTCACCACAGAACTATGCACAGTGACAGAAGGGAATTCAGAATTAACATATCGCCTACAAATATAAAAAACCCAAAAGCTGAAATACAGAGAAGTTAAATCATTCCCTCTTACAAATTAACATCTAATAAAAATTTACCTTTTGTTTCCAATAAGCATTATAACCATGTTGGAGTTGGAATGCTGACGAGCATCCTCTAACCAAGTCGTCAAGTGGTTGAAAGTGTCCCTCCTAAGTACAGAAGAGAATGAACATTAAAAGCAGTATTTAAAGAAATCTTTCCCCTGTTAGTCCACTTCTCTACTTGAATAACCAACTCATTTATTAGTGCACATGCTCTAGGGATAAAAGCTAGTAATCCCTTTGTGAGACGGAGAATGGGTGAACAAAAATTTAGCAAACAAGGAGTGTTAATGAACTCTGCCTAAAAAGTAATTGAAAACATGCTTGGTACAAAGAGTAAAGAGGATTCTTAGAGCTGTAAGAATCTGTAATTTTATGGATATATAAAAAACTGAGTAGAATTATAAAAGTACCCATCAGCTTCAACCAAGCTAAACAACAGTACAAATAAACACATACTCAAATATAGCAATGTTTGTTTTACTGAAAGCAGAAAATGGCTGATAATTTTTACGTGAGTTTGTAAGCTGAGTAATAAATTTAGCAGTAAAATCTTTTAAAGTGAGGTACATGAATGTGACACATTACAGTTTTTTTACAGCAGGTGTAAATCAAGTAATAAATCCCGTGCTTGTAGAATGGTTTTAAGATACTATATTTTATTTATGAATCAAAGATTCATTTACTGGAAATCAGTTACTTCCTGATATTTAAACAGGAAAAGGGAAAAGGGAACAAAAGGAAAAACATCTACGAAATCTCTAGTACAAGTGGTTGCTCAATGCAACAGCAATAACCAAGATCCACAAAAGCAGACACAACTTAATAGCACTTTGGAGCCTGAATATTTTTGTAAATCAGCCAGAATACCCACAGTTTTACAGACAAACTGCATAAAGATACTTTAATATAGCAGGGAAACTTCAGTAACTTCTGAACAGCTGCTAAAAAGTATCAGATTAAGACCTGTATTTTTCAAACCTCAAACACAGAAATGGTAGAAGTTTCCCAGTACTCTTTATGTAACCAGACTTCTATATTTTACCATTTCAGTCCTTTGCAGAACAGTATTTCAGTAAAAGTAATCTGTTATAATTAAAGAAAAAATATCCCTAATGATAATAAAACATTAGAAAGGAATTAATGAAATATTTTCAGGTATTTCTCAATAAAGGTAATCTAGAGGTTGATTGTCAATAGTTTATAAAAACATTTATTCTTTCTGAGATTTTATGCATGCTCTCTCAACTACCATACAGAGAAAACTGGAAGCATATAGGTAACATATGCTATATCTTGACTTAGAGCACCTAAAGTTGACACAATGTTATATTACCAGTATGTATACAAAAAGCCAAACTAGAATAGACACTTAGCACTACTGTAGACCATAGCAGAATTCTACAAAGACGTATCACTGGAATCAGTTGGTGTTCTCACCTTGTAATGTCATACACTAGCAAAGCCCCTGCAGCTCCTCTGTAGTATGATCTTGTGATGGAACGGAAGGACTCCTGCCCTGCCTGTAGAACACAAAGTCTCGTTACTTCATATCTAAGACTTATTTTTTGTTCCTGAAAACTATGAACTTACAATACAGGATCATAGAATTCTACTTTTGAGAGATGGGGTAAGGAAGAGTATGGATGGGAAATCAGAAAGGGGACAACTGGGGACAAAGTCTCCAACAGTAGCAAGAGCACATAGGGAGAAGACACCAACTATAGCACAGTGCTGTTAAAAAAGAAAAAAAAAAAAAAAAAAAAAAAAAAAAATCGGAACAAGACCTCTAAACCTTTTTTGGCAATCCCTGACAACCCAATTTACTGAATGGCTTCACAATACATGAATCATTATTAGAGCACAGAATGGACTCCTAGCAACTAAGCTCTGAAGACAAATTTGAAAGGAAGCAAATAACCCAGAGCTTCACATTTGAATTCAATAACCCGCTCCCTGGGGCAGCTGTTGACACTAGAATAAATAAAGTCCATTGTAAATAAATGATGAATGACATCTTTACGCCCACCATCTGCTGGTGTAAAGGTTGTTGGAAGGCCAAGGATGCAGATTTTATCCGTTATATCATAAACTGCAGCCAGCTTTCAACAGTCTTCAGATGGAATTCTTTCAGTAATCATTTTATTAAGAAAAAACAGAAAATGGTTGTGAATTCAATTTTACACAATTCTGCTCCACAGTTAATCAATTTCCTCTGTACTTGATAAATAATGCTTGTCAAAGCAGCTACAGGATGCAAGAGTCATCTTCATATACACTGTGAAAAACTACATAAATTAGATCTCACAGAAAAGTATTCTGTAAAAATCTCAGCGCCTAAAGAACATGCTCAAAAGAATACAGTTCTGAAAAATATTCATGGTTGCAGATCTTGAGCTCCTCGTGCTCATGTTTTTCAGAAGAGCCATCTAGCACTTGACACTTGCTAGAAGAAATATTTACTTCTAATATTTAGCAATAACAGATGCTTTAGCATAATTCAAAGATAACACAGAACATATTTAAGAGATACTAATGCTGAAAAAAATCCTATGTGCATTAAATCTGAAGTACAGGAAATTTCCCTGACTTAAAAACATTAAACCCAAGAATGAAATATTTATCAAATACAAGGAACCCCTCAGCCATGCCTACAAAATTAGTATACAGACAACTTTTTCCTCAAAGTTATTGTACTTAATACCCGATCTTCTTGAATTCAAAGGGAACTTGATCTAGGTACCATCACCCAACAAGAACAGTGGCACAGCAAGTTTAGGTTGTTCAGTCTTCAGAAAGCATCCTTATCTTCCAGAATAAATAGTAACTTCTATTTAAGAAATCATTTTATCTTAGCCATTCCAGAGGAAACAGTTATAAAATACAGTACAACACATAATAGTTTGTATATAGTACAACACAATAGTTTCAACACCATTAGAATACCCTCACATATGCTCTTGGCCAAGATTCCAAGTACATCTTCATGCAAACTTCGGTAATAAAACACAGACAAGTAGTAGAATACACCGAGAAATAGTTAAAAACAAACAGCCAACAGTTTTTTAGTGTAATACCTGGTTTCCTACATAGAAATTCAAGTAAGCTTCACCACTTTTTTTTGGTGTGGTGACTAGCTCAAGTGGATGGTGGATAAATGAAACATTTCCCTGCTAAATAGACAACTTATTGTTACCAGGAGATTCCATACATTACCTAAAATCATATATGACCTGGACTTCACCTAACACATTAAGACTGCCTGTTACACCTTCATAAATTCTACCCTGACACCTGAAATTGTTCATCTCCCTGAGTAAATCAGTCATGGTCAAGCAATACTGTCAGAGGTTCTAGCAGATCTTACTAAAATGTATGAACCGCGAATTCTTAAAAGAATCACTTACTTTAAAAAGTTGAGTATATAAATCCTGAAAGTACTGTAATAATTGTGTCTCACTTGACAATGGTGAAATGCAAATATCATTGCTTCCTTAAGGAAAGGGTGAAAAACAGTACCTTCTTTGGTGAAGGGATCACATTTTCCATATGGCAATAATTAATTTATGCTTACATATACCAATAGACAACACAAACTCAATTCCCTTTCATTCTAAGCAAAAGAAAACTGAGTTTCTGTAAATAAGCTCCATGATACTAACATTTATTCTATTATATAAGAAAAATACCTTATATATAAAATTTACTGGCTACTTTAACAGTATTATTCTGAACAAGATCTAGAAGGCAATATAGTCAATATAGAAGGTTAAACATAGGGTCAGGCATTGCACAGATTTTTTTTTTAAGTGCCACTTTTACTTTACTTAAAAAAATACATAATTTTTAATTTACTTTAAAATCTGAGTTTTCTCTCTGTCCACTTCCCATTTTTTTTTTCAAGGAGGACAAGCTGTTTTAAAAATCAAAATAAGTCGAAACTGAAAGAAAGAGTAGGCTTTTAGCCAAAACTGACTTAAAAACCTACATGGTGTGTGCTATAATTGTACTTTATCCATCTT
This sequence comes from Oenanthe melanoleuca, assembly GCF_029582105.1. Taxonomy (NCBI): domain Eukaryota; kingdom Metazoa; phylum Chordata; class Aves; order Passeriformes; family Muscicapidae; genus Oenanthe; species Oenanthe melanoleuca. Next base: position 31,581 of record NW_026612766.1, on the reverse strand, counting down.
ACAAAACAGGGCCTACCCAAGTTTAGCTGCTTGTTACAAGGAGCAACAGATAGAAGCAGCAGTATAGAAGCTCAGTATAAAATAAAATCAGCTTCAATACCAGAGAAAGACCCTTTGTCTTAAGTATAATTTTATTATTACTATCCCTTTCATGTTCCTGCATAATCCAGCACTTGTTATCTTGTAATTAACTCGTTATCTTTCTTTCATGTTAAAAATCTTTTTTCTACAGAACAGTTGAGGTGCGAAAGGGGCCTCTGGAGGTCCCTTGTTCCAACCTCCCTGGCTCAAGCAGGGCCGCCATTCAAAGCCGATTGCTGAGTTCCACATCCAGATGGTGCAGGAGGCAGGGGGTTGTGGTATCAGGAATAGTAGGGGCAACAGGAGACAAATGTTAAACAGGGTGTTTGCCAAGGCCATGTTACATCCCGTACAGGTGACACGAGGTTTTGCTCCAAGACCCAGGTTATACCCACTGTCACAGTTACACTGCAGTGGAAATGGGAAGATGGAGGATGCTCCTGGTCAGCCAGACCTGACAGCTACTTCACACACAGAAACTCCAGCTCAGACATGGCTGCCTGCAGGAGCCTGTAACTGCACACTGAGCACGCCTGAACATGCCTCCTCTCTCTGCAGAGAAACAGGTGCTACATCCGACATGAGTAGCTCACTAAACATGAAAAAATGTGAGCCTCTGATAAACAAGCAATGTTCTAAGTGCTAAGTAACATTCTTTTTTTGGCTGTTTTCTACTCTGTAAGCTTTTACAATTCATACCATAATGGTTCACAGAAACAAACTTTCTGACAGGAGACATGTCTATACAGACATAGTTCTAGAAGTCATAGGTCTTCAAGCAACTACAACAATTTTCATTTCTGCTTCAACTGCACAGACATATATCCCATGTACTTTACAAAGCATGCTTCAGTATAGAAACCAAAACACAATTTGAAAATAACAATGTAAGCAAAATAAAGTATTATCAATCACCTCAGATCACTAAGATACATGGAGATTTAGAACATGCACTAGAGTTTTCAGGAACACTTAAGCTATTCAACTATGTTATCACAGACACAGTATCTTTGGCATGCTTTAAAAAATACTCCAAGTGTTACTATTCCCACAGGAAATCTTGGTGTCATAAGTATGTGAAGTAGTTGCATCAGTTGCAAAATACACAGGCAAATCCTTGTTTACAAAGAGTAACTTGAAAGTCCCTTAACTGTGTATTTTTGAATCTATAAAGTAAGGGAAAACATAAAAGAGCCATAATGCAGGACAAGAAAGTAGTTAAAAAAAGCACCCACAATAGTGCCTCTCTCTACAAAACAGTTAATTATTTTGCTGAATTCTCCATGCTCAACACTGAAGAATTTATAAAATTTCTTTAAGGACCAAGTTATCTGAGAATGTCCCAGTAGGCCTTCAGCATCCAAGCTGACCAATAGGTTTTATTAGGAGGGAATCCACAAGCAATATGAGAACTACAACACCTAGCTAGTAAGCTCTAGATTGCCTCACTCTGAAAACAGGCACACATGTGTAGTATGTTCAAAACTGGTAACAGAACATCTCATTCACATTGAGAATTATTATTTACCTGTTTACACTTTCCTAAGTTACAAAGCAGACTAAAAAGCCATCTAAGAAATAACCAACTTGCAAGTGTCACACCACCTGTGACAGCTGCTAGCTGGGAACTACTCCACAAAGTTGATCCCTGGAATAAAATGTTCCAGAAAGAAAGAGGAGCAATACATACCTTTAAATATCGTTTTGAAAGTTAAAAATACATTAACAGCCTCTTAATCACATGTCAACTTGTTTATACAAATGCATTAATCTTGCAATCATGTCTCCAATCCAGAAAAAAAAAAAATTTTAGGGTGGTTTACTAGCATGTAGGACAAACATGAAGCATAGAAGCAAATTAAAAACAACCCCTGATGTTGCCAGCAAAGACATTCCCAAACAAAAATAGAACTAAAAATGCTTATGAAGAAGAATCTATCACAATATATGCAAGTCTCAGAATTCATGCGATGGATTTTGCCAAGTTACATGTTATTTGAAAAAAACCCTGTCAGCATGCAGTAAGAACTGAAATTTCGAGAGGACTAAAGATCCCCAAGGATGAAACTGTACATATGTCTAAATACAGATAATTGAACATCTGCCTTTACTTCTGCTGGTGTTGAATAAATGACACTTAAATATCTAAAGCAATTCTCAGCACATCACAAAAACGAAGCTTTAGCCTTCCTTTATCAGAAATACACTTATATTTGTAACTTGAAAAAAACTTTATCTGAAACCTTTAGGTTTTAAGTAGCAACCCCCACTGAAACAGGAGTTCTATGGTACAAAAACATGATTCATACTCTTCCCATTTAAGGCCTTATCCTAAGCAAGAGCTTGCTCTTGCAGAAATCTTGGAAAACATGGATAAACTGACAAGAAATCAAAAAACAATTCAGAAAAGAACATGCCAACACTATAGTATTTCCATAACCAAATACATTTAAGCATGACATAGGTTTATGAACACTAAGCTAGAAGCTGTATCAAGTTGCCTTAGCTTCCTAAAGTGACATCATGGGTGTGAACAATAACTCAAGCTACTGGAACTCAAGTTCAGATGATGGTTGTATTAAACAGCAACAGGAATAACTATTAAACAGACAAATCTCCCTGCCTCACCCTTCAATCCACGGATCCAGAAATAAGTTAATCCTCCCACGTGGCAGTAAACACAGTCTGTGACTGATGATCAGACTACTTTCAGAAACTAAAGTAGCTCCTCTGTAAGTTCTGTTAACTTCACAGCAGTGTAACAGAGGGTCATGAGATGCAGCAATATGCATGCAGGTACCATGGTTAGTGTCAAATTAGTAAAAATGTAGTAAAAGAATACACCAAATGCCCACAAACATATGAGTATGCTCTGACTACCAAAGCAAGTAGAAAACATCCCTAAATAAACAATTAGCTCTTGGGGGTGAATCCTACATCCTAGCAATTGTCAGAGTCACTGGGATGAATATTCATTTAATGAATTAGGAGAACTTTATTTGGTTCTAATAGATCCAAACCAATTGCAAACAAAAATATCATCTTGATTTCCAAGAAGAATTAGTATAGCCAGACTATCTGAAAGTGAAATATGCCTTTAACAATTATGCCTCCAGTCTTTCACAAAGACACTTTTTATACAAGCTCTTAACTACCAGAAAATATTATAAATTCAATTAGAATGTACGCTTGTATGGAAATCAAGAAATTACCTGAAATTAGTTTATAAAAACCAATTATTTCAGATATTTAGTCTGTCTGAGCGAGACCAAGGTGCTATATATAAACATAATAATGAATTAATGTTTTTAAATAATGGATTTGCATGAAATAAAGCTGAAATAGATACTAAAAATACAGTGATTCAAGTGCACAGGAAAAGTTCATTTTCATACCAATTTAGAGAACATCAGCATTATTTAGTGTCATCACAGATCTCTCCTACTGCAGTGCCTGACAGAAATATCCTCTTTCAATTACTGCTTATTTTTCCTCATCAACAATGACTTGTTAGTAACAGTCAGTTACAGAACATCCTCCTCAACAACAAAACCAAGGCCACTGACTCAGCCTGGTAACAAGCCCAGTTCTCTCTACAACAATGAACTTATACTGAGGAGAAGCAATTTAAATTTTCCTCAGTGTTATGCTGCTGCTGCAAGATAATCAACCTTACCTACACAGCTTATTTAAACACAGAAAGCTTAACAGATTCCAGAAGAGTTATTTTAATCCTTACTAGCTGTTGTAAAACCACTTCTAGTTCCCTAAAAGTTATTTGTGCAACTGACACAAGCCCAAATACCACACTTCCACAAAAGAGCTTGACTTATCATAATAAGCAATTACCAACTAAGCAGTTTGGACAAAAGTCTCTCAGTCCATCCAAATACTGGAAGCCATTACTAAGACTAAAGATACAAGAAAAGAAATAATCTAGATACTAAAGACACACAAACAAACAATTTGTTTCAATACCTCCTCTTTACAGACCAAAAAACACGAAAAACGAATAGTGAAACCCAAACACCCACAGACCTAAACACCTGGGCGTGCCACAGCACACACAGCAGCAAGGTCGCAGAGCCCAGCAGTGGGGAGATCCAGAACAGCCTGCAGCTGGGAGAGAACAACAGGACACTATTTGCTTGTGCAGACATGAATAGCAGTAGAGCTGAGACTGCAACACATAACATTAAGAATGCAAAGGCCACACTGAGTATCTTTCATGGAATGTAGATTTTTGTTTGTGGGGTTTTTGGGGGGAGGGGGCTGAGGCTAGGTGTGTTTTTGCATCAGACTAGTTTTACTAGACAACCAGCTCACAGGACCAAATACTGGACTACAATTTCTAACAGGCATACATGCATTCCTCAAGCATATCTTCCAGTTTGGCCTCATCGAGAAGGAATTCAGTTTGTACTCCCACATGGAAAATAGACCACAGTAAACAGAATTAAATTCCGTAATATGTTCCTAATCCAAACTAGGATGATAATGAAAAAGTAAAATATTCTTGAGTTATCATACAAGAAAGACACACAAATGGATCTCTCAGACATGCAACAGTGTTAGCTTCAGCTGTCCCTGTAAGGTGCAACACACTCCTGCAGGGAGGTATGCTGCAGCTTCCGTATGTTCCCATTACTATGACACGCCTTTGCTCAGGGCTGCAGTCATCTGCTGAAAACAACACAAAATGAGCACTGTTGCACAAAAGTATCTGGCCAGAAAAACCTGAATTTTAATGCTTGATTCTCTTAAGCAAACGAGTTCACTGTTCAGCAATCCAAACAAATTTTATCTAGTTCTCCACTCCTTATGCCTCTGCTCAGGATGCATCCTGTTCAATGATGGATTAAAAGCAGGTGTATGAGGCTAGCACCAAATAAGAGAAGGGCTAGTGCCGTGACTCAGTAAGCACCAACTGAAAACATAAATAGTTCATGTGTTTCCTTAGCAACAGGTGTAAAATGAACCTTCTCTCATCAAACAGAAGTTGTTATAGCTTAATAAATACAGAGATAGCACAAGTAACAGCTACCAGTTTTGGCTAACAAAACAACAAAATGCTCAATGCAGATAAAGCACAGTAGCCTTGGTCATTATAGACATTTGTGTACCTTAACACTCATAAGTAGAATACCTCTTGAGAATTACCTCATCAAGTTTCTTACTTTCGCTATATGTTCAACACCTTTGCAACCCCAGATCAGAAATGATACAGTGGAATTCACATATGCTGACAAACCAAGACTGCATTAGAACAGAAATATCCAGTGTTTTAAAAATCAGATTGCATACAATTAAACTCTTAACTATGGCCAGTATACTGTCATTCACTGCATATAATTTATAAATTATTAAGTACAACACCCACCATACAATCAACTCAGTGTACAAAAGCATTCAATTAATATTTTTAATTTATGTATGATATACTTAAGGAAAAAAAAAACCCTGCTCAAATAGAGTTTGTAAATTATAGTCAAAAGCACTTGCCATTTTGGCTGGACAAGTTGCATGCATTCAAGACAACAACCAGACTGCAAAGAGCCACTGAGTCAGAGGCACCAGGAAATGCATGATCTACAGAAACACAGTTGAAGTTAATTCATATCTAAGGAGATTAACAGAATCAATTCCAAAGCCAGTGAAGGACAGTAGTAAAATTAGTACTTTTCCCTATAAACAATCTGCCCCAATTTTAGAAAACAAGGACCAATATAGGTATGCAGTCACATAGTCACAACTATGTGCTAAGGGTTAGACTACAAAGCTACTTTTTATGCAGATTTGTTTGTTTATTGAACTTAAAAATTCTCAGCCACCTTGGTAGTCTGCAAGCTGACCATATAGTTCTATGCTTTTTTCTTAGAACTTCCAAGGAGGCACAAGTGTTAGGTGCCATGTCAAGCAAAGAACTTGTAAAATAAGTAAGGTCTTACCTATGAAGTTCAGTAAAATATTATACTTATTTACATTTTTTAATACACATGCCCATACGTAGGCATGCATATATGAATGTATGTCCCCTTGATTTGCTGTACCAAAAAGAGCAGATGCATGAGGCTAGGAATCACATACCTGTCAGTTTCTAAAAGTATCCTAAAATGCTTTTAGAAAAGGAAAGAGGCAACTCTGTCTAAGTGAACAGCCAAACACATTTAAAAGATATAGCTACCAGGATAAACATCTTAAACCTGCTTCATCAGAAGTGTAGACAGTGATGCTGACTGCTTTATAGTAAAGCGACAGACAACACAAGAATGCCCAATATATGTTCTTAACCTGAACCCTCTCAAAAGTCAAAGTCAGAATTTTGGAAGTTTCAAAACACTTAAAGCATTTACCAGCCCCCTCTTGACTGAAGTATCTACTCTCTTGACCTTGCTTTCTTAGGTTTTCTATGAAAAGTCATGTATTTTCCTTCACTTTGGAAATGCAAGCATTTCCTCTAGAGAACTCTTTATGAAAGGCAGCAGACACATCTCAGTTTCACAACAGGATTTTGTATTTACCAAATCTTGCGTGAATGCCTGAAGAAAGATTGTTTAGAGAAACGTAAGTCCTTGGTAATACAGAAGACTTTCACCAAATACTGATGCAGTAGGAATTCCAGTCTTACAAATCTGATAAAGTGTTGAGGAAGTTACAGTGCAAATGCCAAAGAATACATCACACCAAAAAAAGGAAACATTAGCAAATTTTGAGCTCCATAGAAACCAAAGAAAGATGCAAGACAATGTACACCATGTATATTGGATGCTGATGATAGAGAGCTTAGCTAGAATAAAGGAAAAGCTAGTGGAGCAATATGTTTAAACAATTTTTATGATTAATTACTTACCGTATCCCATATCTGAAGCTTTATCTGTTTTCCATCAATAGTTATCATTCGAGCCCCAAATTCTACACCTGAACAGATTTGACAAAAGATTATATTATTAGCACATACCAGAAAGAAGAATGTCAAGTAGTACAAATGCAAGAATGTAAGTTTATGTTCAGTCAACACTGAATCTTTCACAATCTGCTTTTAGCCAATTTTCCTTGCTGCTTTCTAGAAGGAAGGTATCCCCAACAAAGTTTTCCAAACCACTTAGTAGCTCTAGATTAGAGGGAGAAACACACCCCTTTGAATGTAAGCAGGAAATTGAAGAGTCACAGTAATTTTAACACTACCAATGATAGATTGCTGGAGCCGGTTTAGAAGAAATTAAACCTACAATCAATAAAATAATCTATTAAGTGAACATGCAAAGAGTCACTTTTGACAAGAAAAATTTTATTACTGTATTAATTAAAATCCACCTGTCTTTATGGAAAAAACTACTTCCAAAATTCTAGAATTCTAGCTAGTTAAAGATCAAGTTTTATAACTGAGGGGGGGAAAAAAGTGTGCTCCAAACAAGCAAAACTTCTTCACTGGAAAAATTCAGCCTTTTATACCATTTTTAAAAGCAATTTTGAGATCATTAACAGTAAACCAAGTATAAATTGAGGCTATTACTGCAGTAGTTAAGATCTAAAAAATGGCTAGAGATAGTGGACATATTTAAAGGCTATCAAGTTTCCATTAATCTATAACCATTATTTAAAAAAAAAAAAAAAAATACTGATGTGCTAGCTGAAGTTTTGCTAAAATTGGTCATTGTCTAGACTTGGACTCAAGGCTTTCAAATATAACCCGAGTTGAAATATTCCAAATGTCTCTCCAAAAGCTTGCTTAGAATATTTGAGGATTCAGTGCCACTTCCTGTGGAATGACTTTTGGGGAAAGTTCCCCAACAGGATTTTGGAGCCAAATAAAAGCTGTTGGCCACAGATTACTGTGCTCTTTAGCAACCAAATAATTTGCAGCAACTGTCAACTGTATGCAAAGAAATTGAAAGAATGGAGGTGGGAAGGCAGCAAGGAGGAAGCAGGTGAATGACACTGCTCTTCCTGAAGTTGACTGCAAAGCCAGGGGAAGGCCCTTGGAAGGCTTACTACACATGTAAATACTGAAAATTTTATTTGATCTCAAAATGTGGCTATAGAGATGCTGATTTAAATCCAACAATCATCTTAAATGTTTAGTTTTTTCCCCACAACCCCATAAAAAAAATTAAAAGGGTTTTATCCTATTCCATCAAAATACAAGCCAGAAAAAAATAGTGAATTTGAAAAAACACTGTTTGCTGGCAAGCTTGTTCTCAAAGAAGGAATAGAAACTGATCAGGTTTACAATAAGGGCATGTCCTATGGGCAGTGGTCAAAACAGCTAGAATGTTTATAATGCTTTTTTTAACCTACACATTTTTTTGACTTTTAATACAACCATTAGGGCATTTATTAGTTAAATTCAACACCCCATCTCACTCCACAGGGGCACTCACCATATTCTTTATTTATCTGCCTTTCCAAATCTGTTTGGTAATTGGGAGAACCTGGCCAAAATACATACATGCCCTCACAGTTTAAGGAGGCATTTCCAGCCTCTTCTGATGCCTTTAGGGACTACCTAAAAACAGCAGCCAGACAAAATCAAGGGGAATAAAAAGCAGGTATTTTTACTGAAGGGCCTTCAGGTACATTTCAGGCAGATGAAGCTTCCCCCAGGGGCTACACCCAAAAATGGATGATGGGTCAAGAGTTTTCACACTTTTATAAGTTTGGTCCATTTGCATATTGGGGGGTTAAACTGCCAATTACAGCATCAGGTAATGAAGTCATCTACCCCAAGTTTGCTCCTCCCTGCCAAATCACTTCTGTTTACATTATCAGGACCTGACACAATAAGGTGTCCTTGATTCCCAGACCTACAGAGGAATTGTTTTGTCTGACCAAAATGGGAAAATGTAGCTAACACTCTAAAGTGAGTTCAGAGTTATACACTAAAGAATTGCAGGATTACAAATATATGAAAAATATAAAAGCTAAAATCCTTCTTCCCTCCTTTTCATGCAGTTTTCCAGGATCCATTACTACTTCCCTCATTATGTTGCTTCTAGGTTCACCTCCTCATCTTACCAGCTTCAATTTCTGCTCTGCTCCCAGATTTCAGCTAGCTGTAGCCAAGCAAAGAACTGGCACTACAAGCACCCTGCTGAAGTGAAGCTGTTTCCCAGAGCCTATCAGTCTGAGGTGACAGGGCTGCCAAATGCATGAGTGATATATAAGGTGCCATATATTTGGCAGGCCTAGAGAAGAAAAGATGATAACAAGTCATGCTTCCCTAAAGTACTCAAGCTCTTTAGCCAGCCTATCTGCTGCCAAGACCTCACAAATATCTGAAAACTGATGTTAGCCAAAGAATTTGAACTATATGACAGACACACAAAATGTGGAAGGACTGTCAAGAGAAAGGGAACTTATAATCAAACCACCTGATACATTCTGTTACATGAAGAAAATCTGTTTATATTTCAAGCTGCTATTTCAGTACTCCCAAACATAGAAAGCCTACCTACTACAGGGCACAAACTAAAAATAGAGACTAGGATACACTTTGTGCAAGGCTCATGATTAAAGCTGATAGATTCCTTGAAAGAACATCAACAAGTTGAAAGGTTCTGCAACCCTCTCTGAGACTAGCATCTGTTATGCTTAACAGCAAAGCTGATCCACAGACTAAATTTGCCCTCAGGAGAATTTAGTACCACACTCTTTATTCTGTGTGGAAAAATAAATAAAAGTTTGTATTATTTACTGTAGTTAGATCAGAGGCAATGAATGTGTCAAGATGCATTCATTCCCCTGGTATCAAATCACACCTAACACAAATGGTCCACATCCAGTTGAAGAGTTGGGAAAAAATCCCTATCCCTTCCAAAAGCAAATGCATTGACACCTCAGTCCCCTATTCAAAAGTTAGCCTCCTCAAATACATTTTTTTATTCATCTTTAAACTTTGCTGTAGTTTATCTGTAATTTGTCTTCAAGGTTTTGTGGCTAGGCTAATATTGTGTTCCTTAGTGAAAAAATGCCACTTCCACCACAATCAATTGGACAAATCTTCTTCTGTGTCTTGTTTCCAGCTTTTCTGAAGAAATAGTTTAGATACTGCAGCTATGAATTTTTTATATGCTTCAGACTGTACCCTTATAATAAAAGACCCCCAATCAGCTTTACGAGCTAGCAAATGTTCATTAGCTAGATATTCACTTCCACCTTGATACAGCACAAATCCTGCTCTTGTGCACCACAACAAACTCATAAATGCATGCTCATAAATGCAAACTCATAAATGCACTTAACTACAAACAGAGGGCAGCACAAAAAGACCTACCAATAGTGAGATCGTGGACTGGCTGAAACCGCTTGTCTGTGAATTGTAACAATAAACATGATTTCCCAACACCTAAAAGAAATAAAAGAAATAAGCGTTAAACAAATTTTTTAGAAAACCTGTAAAGGACCAATAGAAATTAATTAATTAGTACTAAAACTGAAGGTATTTGATCTCACATACTTAGAAGTGCATGAAACTTTTTAATTACAGCTTTTAGAGTTCTAGAAACATTATAGTCAAAGCAGTTATTTTCAAAAATTGAACAACAATGAATTATTCTTTTGAAAAACTAGTTCTGCCTTTAAAATTTTTAAGTGGGAAAACAGTTTTCTAACGGACCTTCAAAGTACCATTTTACAACCTCTCTCCACAATAACTACAGGGCTTGCTACTCCCCTTTATCTGTTTCTCTTTCAGTATGTTCAGCTTTCTTCCAAGCTAGCCAGGCCCTCAATAGCATCAGTCTCCCATCTATCTCCTTATTTATCCCCTGAGGTAACCACAGCAGGTCTGTGGCTGCTTACAAGCACTATATGCTGCTGCCCAATGGTCCCTCACAGGCCAAAAAGCAGTCTAAGAAGAACTGGCAGCATCTCAGTTTACAATTACAGTCAGGTAACACAAACATTCTCCCCCTCACTCATGTCCAAAATCAGTGTGGCTACTTTCCATTACATGGACACTGGTCAGCAAATGGGCAATTTCTTCCATATGTGAAAGCACAGAGAAGTAGAAGCTAATGCAGTCAATAGGAATACTCAAACTACCCAGGTTTGTAAACATACTACTTTTTCCAGTTAATTTTTCCTCCTCCTTTTACTTGGAGGGGTTAGTCAAACTTCATCTTTTCAGCCTCAAAAATTGATGACAATATATTTGGTTTAAACTGAGTTATTATCTCACAACATACTATACTCTAGCACCCAAGTTCCTGCTGTACTTTATCTGTCCAGAAAGACAAAGCTTTTCTAGCCACATACTAGAGGTCAGCAAGAGCTCATCATAAGAGACATATCTAGTAATAAAAGACAGCAAATAAAGAGTTAAGGAAAAGAGCCACACTACCAACAAAAGATATGCATACCAGAGGTTTGCATATAGTGACACTGGTCTTGCTAGTACTGAATTCAGTAAAGTTTTTTAGGACACTTTAATAAGGAAACAAAGCCTACAAAAATATAATCACCACCTATCATATTCTTGACTTTAATTCTAAGACCAGTATTCAGTTTCAACCAAATCTAAAAGAAATAGGAAACATACATTTAGTTTTGTCACAAAATGAGTCGTGGCCAACTTATGACACTCAGATTAATATCCCAAACAATGCAGCAAATCCCATAGCCTAAGACAGTTGCTGGTGCTGCTGCCTCCACTCTCTTCCCCATAGTATGCTCCTGTCCATTTCTCCATACAGGTTAGATGAGTTCTGAAGCAATTTCAGCTGTCTGCGGGGTTAGCATGCTAATCTGACAAGAGTGACAAAGCAAACAGAAATGGCTTAATGCAGGGTCAGACGGGCATAAGTGTTAGTTCAAATGAGGGAAAAAGAAATGCAGCAGCCAGCAGATCAATAACAGAGTGGCATGGAACTGTAGTCCAAGGCAAAATTTGCAGCATTTGCCTTACTAGATCTCTTTAGCTGTCTGGCTTATGCTGACAAGCTGTCAGAACACAAGCAGCTTTGAAGCAAGTATAGATTCTGTTCCTAAAAAATTAGTAAACATAAAAGAAGTGGAGGAGGAGAGGGGGAAAGCACTGCAGGTAAGAAAGAAAGAAACAGAAAGGCAGAGTACAGGAGCCATAGGGACAGAACACAAAACCGTGTGGAATTTTAAAAGATTAATTATTCTACTCAGAGAAGAGCTCTTGTCACAGCTAGTGAGTGAGCCTACCAGAGGAGGGACTATGCTAGAGCTGGTGTTTGCAAACAGAGATGGGCTTGTGGGAGATGTGGTAGCTGGAGGCCATCTGGAGCACAATGATCATAAAATTATAGAATTTTCAATACTTGGTGAGACAAGGAGGGGCATCAATAAAATTTCCACACTGGACTTCCAGAGGGCAGACTTTGGCCTGTTCAAGAGACTTATTTGGAGAGTTTGGAGGGGAAGCAGCCCTTAGAAATAAAGGAGTCCAGGAAGGATGACCATGCTTCAAAACAGAGATCCTGAAGACACAGGAAAGATGAGCCAACAAGGAACACGACCAGCCTGGATGAGCAAGATGTTGAAGGAAATAAGGGAAAAAAATGGGTGTATCACCTTTAGAAGGAGGGTCAGGTATCTCCAGAAATGCTTAAGGGAATTGCTAGGTCACGTATGAAAAAATTTAGAGAGGCAAAAACCCAGTCAGAAATTAGTCTGGCCACTTCTGTAAAGGAGAATAAAAAATATTTTTATAAATACACTAATGGCGAAAGCAAGAGCAAGGATAACCTCCATTCTCTATTAGATGCAAGAGGGAATTTAGTTATTAAAGATGAGGAAAAGGCAGAGGTATGTAACACCTTCTTTGCCTTAGTTTTCAACAGAAAGACAGGCTGTCCATCATTTACCATCAGTCCTAGCTCAGCTGGGAGGTTCCAGATGACTGGAAGCTGGCCAGTGCAATGCTCATCCACAGTAAGGGTCAGAAGGAATATTTAGGAAACTACAGGCCAGTCAGCCTGACCTCAGTGCCCAGCAAGATTATGCAACAGATCACCTTGAGTGCCACACAGCATCTACAGGATGGCCAGCAGATCAGACCCAGCCAGCATGGGCTTAGGAGGGGCAGGCTGTGCTTGACCAACCTGGTCTCCTTTTATGACCAGGTGACCTGCCTGGTGGATGCAGGAAAGGTTGTGGATTTTGTGTACCTGGACTTCAGCAAGGCCTTAGACACTGTCTCCCACAACATACTCCTGGAAAAGCTGGCAGCTTACAGCTTTGACAGGTGCTCTTTTTGCTGGGTTAACCACCGGCTGGATGGCTGGGCCCAGAGAGTGGTGGTGAACAGTGCCATGTCTAGTCATCAGTGGTGTCCCCCAGACGCTGGTGACACCAGTGTGTCTGGGACAGTGTGGCTGGACAGTGCCCAGGGGAAAGTGGGGCTACTGGTCGACAGCTGACTGAACATGAGCCAGCAGTGAGCCCTGCTGGCCAAGAGGGCATCCTGGCCTGGATCAGGAACAGTGTGGCCAGCAGGAGCAGGGAGGTCATTCTTGCCCTGTACTCAGCACTGGTGAGGTCACACCCTGAGTGCTGTGTCCAGTTCTGGCCCCTCAGTTCAGGAAGGGCATTGAGACGCTCGAGCGCATCCAGAGGAGGCAACAAGGCTGGTGAGGGGCTGGAACACAAACCCTGTGAGGAATGGCTGAGGGAGCTGGGGGTGTTTAGCCTGGAGAAAAGGAGACTCAGGGGTGACTTTATCACTCTTTACAACTTCCTAAAAGGTGGCTGTAGTCAGGTGGGGGCTGGTCTCTTCTTCCACATAACCACTGACAGAATGAGAGTACACAGTCTTAACCTGCATCAGGAGAAGTTTAGCTTCGATGCCTGAAAAAAAGTTCTTCACTGAGTCATTGGGCAATAGAATTGATTGCCTGGGGAGGTGGGGTCACCATCCCTGGATGTGTTTAAAAAAAGGCTGGACACGGCACTCAATGCCATGGTTTAGTTGATGAGGAGGTGTTTGGTTAGGTCATAGGCTGGACTTGATGATCTCAAAGGTCTTTTCCAACCTAGTTCATTCTGTGAACAGTGTTTATATACACAGATAACTCTTATATCACAAACGAAATAAAACTGCCCCATCAGATAACAATCACCATCTCACAAAAAACCTGTAAGTCACACCGGAAATAGCTTTTGCCATTAACCTTGCAAAGTGATTTCAGTATCAACAGATAAACCAAAACCTTAAACTAATCCAATATTCCTGTACAAATCTTACAAATGTTGGAACAGTATTTCAAAATCTAACCAACAAAGTGGCATTTTATTACATATTCCAGAACTAGTTCTCAAGTGGCAATCTGATATTTCTTCTCCTTATAAGGCTGATGACCAAGTTGGTTGAATTGAGCATACAAACATCACCCTCAGCACAGTGAAGATGACAAGCACAGCTCTTTGATGCAAACCCTCAGACTGGCTCAGACTGGCACAAGATGACGCCATCTCTAGTCACTCCTCCACAGCAGGGCCTTATAGGAGCACACTGCAGACTGATGGGTTCACAGTTTTCCTTTAATGTCATTCCTGCTACTTCAGAACCTTCCAACAAAAAAAAACCGCCATCTGAAAGTCCCCAAGTTTTGTAGTGCTGTTGACTGAAACAGAAGTTTCAATTTATAATTTTAAGATATTACATATTTGTATCAGAAAAGTTTGTAGCCCAAATCACTTGGAGGGATTGAGCAAACCCCCTTATCATAGGAACATGTATCAAAGCCAGGAACATGTATCAGACACAAGAGCTGTATATGAATGCCTGAGTAGTTTACCATCTTGTGACATAAACAGATGCTGCAAAGATCAGTTAACAGCTGCAGACAGCTAATTCTAAGGATGCAGGTGCTTTAAAGTAACTACACCAGTTAACTCTATGAACAGAGTGGCTGCTTACCAGGTATCTTGTTCACTTAGCAATGTAAATCTTACACCTGAAATGAAGCAGACTATGAAAAGCAGTTGAGCATGACTTGATGACAGTCAATTGCAGAACACAAAAGGGATAGATTCAGTTAATAAATAACTCATTCTCCATTTTACTGCCACAATTATTTTAATATAACTTCAGATAAACCACCCCAGAAAAAAAAAAATCTAGTATTTTTTATAAGAGAGCTTGGGTACACTTCAACAACCACAGTAAACAAAAGCTCTTGCTTAGGAACAAACGAAAACAATAGATTATGTGCTCAGAGGGAAGGCAGCTTGCTCCTTTGCAAGTGTCCGTTTTAGGATCCCTTTATTGCTTCTTAGTACTCAAACAATGAAGAGAAGTAGAACTTGTGCTACAGTAATTTTACCTTCCAGCTCTAAATTCCAAACCAGCAGACTGAGCTGATTCTCGAAACTCCTCTGCCTCCCTTAATTGCTTCCTCTTACTCTGGGTGCAACTCTGCAGTCAGTTTCCTTAGAAAAGGCATCGCCAGAACTCTGCTGTTGTCCACTTTGGCTCAGCTTCAACATCTTTATATACTTGTGTTTATTTCAGGGCTCAGCAGTAAAGCTACCCTTCTCCCTTCTCATATGCAAGAGCTACACCAAGAAACAGATCCAGCACAGTAGTACACTCATCCAAAACACCAGTACGTGCATGAGACTAGGGCTGCGGAAGACACAGCAAAGGAAATGGTTATTCTTTCCAGTAACAGGCTGCAATCATAGCACTTAAAAAAAAAAAAAAAAAAAAAAAAAAAAAAAAAAAAAGCAAGCAGTTCTTTTACCACAGCATAGGTGATGATACAGCAGAGCCAGTCTTCGGCTAAGAGAGCTGACTTGCTTCCTGACTCCCCTGAATAGGGAAAGGAAAGTTCAGTTTCTGGCTTCAAAGTCAGTTGTGTACTACTGAATGAGGAAAGCTTCCAGGCTTTTCTTACCTCTAGACAAAACTAATCAGTGCTCCTTCCACTGATGTTTGTCTTGAAAAGCTGACCTGGTTCAGAACTAAACAAAAAAAGGGGGAGGTTAAAAATTTCCTTACTTGCTCACCTAAGCACCAGTATAGCCCAAGAAAGGTGACAGGGGAAAAGAACTACAGTAGTAGTCCTCCCAAACAGGATAAAAACAGAATGCTAAAGAAAAGTCTTCTATGTTAATCTGCCTGCTGCCTCTGGTGAGTAGACTCACTCCTTCCCACACAGCTCCACTTCTTACCCAAAAGGACTCTTACACTCTTTTGAGAATACCTACTATTTGTTTAGTTTTGTTTTTCAAATTATCCTTGTGAACAGAGCTGACTCTCTGAAGGATCACACAAGCAATGATGCTGACAGCTAAGAAGCAGCAGAGCTCATAATTGAGACAAGAAGTGGTAACAAGGTCTACTTGTTTTGGCAGCAGATAAACCCTGGATTAATTCAACAGTCTCACAGAACTATTCTTCTTGTACTTGATGGTGATCAATCAGTCCACCACACACAGAGATGAAGACCTACTTCCCTTTGGTATCTTGCTCTCACTAATCTTCCTAGATCCAGTTTCCTTCCTTGAAAGTACTCCAGACTGGAAAGCACAGCCACAAGGCCAAATCACCCGATTCAGCCACTAAGTAAAAAGTTAATGTAAAAAGAAGGTACTTTTCTACTGCATTAGTGAGTGGATCCAGATCATGGCAGACTATCAAAGTCACCACAAGGTATGGGGAGCAAGAACTCCTTTCACATGTAATCAACTATGTTAGCTTGGATGTCCAAGAAACCAGTGCCACAATACCAACCAAGTTGAAACAAGCTTCCTGCTTTCTTACCTTCCTTTAGAAAAGCAAATAAAAATAAATCTTAAAGATAGGACAAGACTATATATATAATATGTATATGTGTATATATATATATACACACACATATTATATATATATACACATACATATTATATATATATTATATATAAAATAGATCATTATCTGGATAATACATAAAAGAACCCAGATTTTAAAACTAACTTTGATTTTAACTAGGCAATTACACATTACAAATGTCACAAGATACATACCTCTAACCTGGTTTATATGAGATACTTTTAGTTCTTTCCAGTAGTCTGCAGAGATGCTAGATGTTTCATAAGCCCTCTTCTTATCACTGCAGTTCATTCCCTCTCTCCTCCCTTTCCAAACACATCAGCTTTATGCAACCCTGGAAAGTGCAGTATTACCTTTTCACAGGCCTAGCCATAACAAAACATGAACCTAAAGCAAAGATTTTTCTTAACGTCTTCTCAGTGAGTTATGTCTTAGTCAGAACTCTACCATCAAATGGGAAAGCTTTATAAAAATTTATAGGAAGGACGAACTAAAAAATTCCAAACTGTCACGTACAGAGCAAAAGGAGTTCACATACAAACATAAGCATGGACAAGAACAGAAGAAAACAACCTCCAAAATCCCTCATGATGCCTACATAATTTCAGGATAAGTAATAAAAATGGCTCTTTTAAAGCTGATTCAGCTTCGACACTTCAACATTTTCAACAGCATATTGGAAGCCAATGATGTAAAATTTTTCTTTATGCATAACAATTAGCACAGGCCTATAAAGTTAAAGAAGCTGTTCAGCTTTTTTTTTTATTTCAGTTTGTATGGCACTGCTCCATTGCTGTAGTTTTAATTATGTAATAATTATTTCCAAATAAAATAAAGCTACATTTGAGTCTGTAAAAAAAACTTCATGTCCTGCATGGTCACAAACAACTTAGAAACTGCCAGCCGCTCACAATAACATGGTTTTAGATGAAACTGGGGGTAGGGTTGGGTTAGATTTCTTTTGATTGGCAAGGTGTTTGGGGTTTCTTTTAAACTAAGTGTTAGAATTAGTACAAGTGTGCACACTGGCAGTCTCATGAAACCATTTGTATGGACATATAAATTGTTAATTCTAGTTAACAACTTCTAAGAGGCTAAGAGGATGTTCTTATACAACACCTAATATCTGCTCTTTTGGGATTAAAGCACCACTGAAAGTGTCTCAAAGCAAGATATAAGTAGTACAGACCAGTACTCTGGTTTTCGGCACAAACAAATTCTCAAGCTATCACAGGGTATTAACATCAGCTCCAGCAAGGTTAGCCAGAAAACCAGTTTAGCCAAGAAATACTATTACATACTTAGAGAAAATAAGGGCAAAAGACTCTGGTCATAAACCTTACTAGCTAACAACAGCTGCTGTTCCAGAGCAAAGTGCAAAGACACTAGAAATATTTCACAAAGAGGACTGAAAAATAAAGTAAATCTAATTGCTTAATTTCAACATTTGAAAGTCTCCTAGACAAGTGAAATGGTTGACTAGACAGCTTATTTTACTCTAGAGAGTGAGAATTGGATCGCCAAGCAACTATATTTTCTTTCATCATCATCTCCTAATAAGAATAACTTAGATATACTCTTGGTCTAGCTGCAGCAACTATGTGGTAAAATTGAAAAGCAAGTGAAAGTCCATTATGCAAAAATCTCAGAGAGTTGCTGTAGTAACACTTAAGAAAAGCAGGAGGACCTGCTCATGGAAAATGCAGCAACACTGATCCTAAAAAGACATTGAGATAGGCTACAACTGACAAGTTATGCTGGTGGCAAGAAATCCTACCATTGCAAAACTGGTACTTGAAGTATTCTAAAGTTCAGGAGCATTCTCTGGTGGAATCTAGGAGACATACTCTAGTATAAGAAAATTCTGGTTAATTAATAAATGATAAAAATATTCCAGCTCTCATCTTCACTGAAATCTTGTATCATTCCCAGTTTATTCCCACATGGTACATTGCCAGTAACAAACATTTAAGTAAAGAAGATTTTACCATCATACAGAAAAAGAGCTAAAAGGAAAAAAAAATGACTTTCAGTCACCAACTGCACAGACAATTCTCCTATATTCAGCCTAGCTCAGATCAAAGTCCATCTCAACTTCAACTCATGGCCAAAGACAGATGTATAGGGAAGAGTGGATGAAGACACCAACTCCTACCAGCAACCAAAATCAGAGACATCAACCATAAAGGCAAAGAGGTCTCAGAGGTACAGCCCTAGGCAGCATGCACCACACATGCTTCTAAATGCATTTGCAAACTCCTATAATGCTTTAGAAATAGCCAGATCAAAGGCCTTTTCCTGGTAAACTCTCACAGTAGTCAGTATTCCACAGTACTTGTATTTTAAAACTCTCATAGCTACTGCCCCACTGCTACAATGTAAAAACCACGCAGATTTATGGCAATGTAGTTTGAGTACCTGAAACACAGCCGTGCTATTTCAGTCTCTCCCATAACAGAAAACTGACTAGATCCTAAACCAGTTCCAATTATACAGAAAACCATTTTTATATATTAAAGAATACAGTTAAGAACCAGGTTAGAAGCAATCCCATGTTCATAAAGCTACTATGCCTGTAGTATCAGAAAAAAATTCAGTGAATGACAATGACCAATGAAACAGGGAATGCAAAGGAACAAGAACTGTTGAACACAAGGCAGTCTTGCACAGTCAGTCTCTGTGGCAGTCATTTTAAGAGACTGAGATAATCCTGAATTCCTGTGTTTAAGCAGATGAAAGCATGTGGAATCATAATTCAGAGAAGGCACATACAGGTGTCTTGTATAATTCCAGGGGAGTTTTCATCAGTTTGCTTATGGATCACACAACCTACTTTGTTTTTTAGTGCTGAAAGAGAAGCTAAATGTTAACATCTGTCCTCAGCTGAGTCTCTTACTTTTCTCCTACAGTTTGTTTACAACTAATTGCTGAGTCACCAGGCAGCTGAGGCATTTCCAAAGACTAAATCAAATACCAGAAACAAATTTCATGGTTGTTATGAAATCTACATGGTCTGTGAAGCCAGTGGCATATCTTTATTGGCTGGAACCCTGTGGGAAACCACCAAGGGAACTGAAGAGGATGGTCACCATCCACTCTTAATCTCTATCAGATGAAGGCAGTTGAACTCAAAAGTTCACATGATGAAGAGCAGTAATACCTAAACTACCACCATCATCTTGGCAACTGTGCACAACATAAATTGGCTCTTCAGTACTAGCTCTATTAGAATACTTAAAAGACTCACAAGAGATCTAAATAAAAGCAAAACCAACTTACCACTATTGGCATATTCAATTTACTTCATTGCAGTAGCTTTAATTAGCTTCCTGTAGCAACTCAAGAACACAAGCCACAAGAATCAAAAAAAAACTAACCAAAAAGCCAACAGCAAATTTTTGAGCTGTTTTCCTCTTTGTGTTTCCTTTCTCTTATTCTTTCAATATTTGGCTCTTAAGCAGCTCCAACAACTTCAGAAATAACACACATCCATTCTGTATTTCACATTTCAAGCAACTCAAATGCAAGAGTGCAGCATAGACCATTACATGGAGGATATTTCTTTGTAAAAATTTAATCAGTATACAACCAATGTACCAAAGCAACTGTAAGCTGCTGTCTTCAGCACTTCACCACTTCAATGACTACAGTTTTTAGAGATGCACCAGAACTGGCCACCTGTTCTAACACACTGTCATTCTGAACTGTGCACTACCATCTTACATCACCCTGACTTGACAAACCTCTTCTTACTTCTCTTGAATTTGCACAGGTAATTATTGTCCTGGCTTGATGAGCAGTCACTCAAGTAAACACTCAATAAAAATCAGAATTTTCAACTATGATCTACAGCCTAATGCTTCCAACATTATAGCTGTGATATATTTCTAAAGATTCACTTGTACTACAGCTGCTACTGCAGAAGCCTGAAAGAACTTTCAGAGTTTAAAAGTATGTTTAAAAAGCAGATAAAAGTCACACAGCAGTTGCATCCAGTGTATTTAACAACATCATGTGTAATGCAGCTGTAATGTATAATTATAATCCACCAACAGATAATTTGGTCCATAGGCACAAAGTACAATTATGAAGGTACCCTCAGAATAGTATCTAAAATAACAGGTGTGTCATCAAACTTATTAAAGGCGTTTAGACAGGCATGAGGAAAACAACATGGAAAATGCACAATACATAGGCACAGTGGTTAACTAAGTTAGCTCCCTTGTCCTGACAAGAGTTTGATCAAAGTATGCTACTCCCATCCCCAATAGGCAAAGGAAGCATAAAATATATTGGCAAAGGGGTTTCAAGCAATTCCCATTCCCGGCTATGCCAGCAGCATTTGTAAGCATCGCTATTCATCACACAGCAGACAGTCACAAATGGAATGGAGTAAGTTTTCAAGAAATGTTCAAGGCTAGGTTGGATGGGGCCTTGAGCAATGTGGTCTAGTGGGATGTGTCCCTGCCCAAAGCAGGGGAGGTTGTGACTAGATCATCTTTAAGCCCCATTCCAACTCCTTGACATTCTATAATTCAATACGGTTTTAAAAAGTGACAAGAAACATCTGGAAAAGCAGTGGTGCGTGCATATATATACACATTAAAAAAAGACGTCCCTTTAAATTAGACTGGAAGAGCCAGGGCTTTTAATTTTTCTCTGACAGCGTGTCTTCACACAGTTTGCTACAGCAGCTCCAACTGAGACTGGAAAGGGCATCCTTGCAGCCTGAGCTGAAGGAAACTCACAGCAATGAGACAGAAACTCATCGCAAAACTGCGGGGTGGAGTGTGGCCTCGCTGCCACAAGGCTGCAAACCACGGGCACTCCCCATGTATAAGTTTCGCTGTGACAGCGCCGTCTCCCTCTCGGCTGCCCCGCTCTACCACCGCCGCCAGGGCCGTGAGACAGCCCTGCTGCCCCAGGCCCGCCAGCCAGGCCCGGAGGCGGCAGCCAGGGCCCAAGGCCGCCGGGAGACAAGGCCGAGGCCGCGGGCGGGGCCCGGCGCAGAGGCGGCGGGGAGACACCGCCTCTTCCTCGCGCGGAGCCACCACGTCGGCGGCACTGCCAACACTGCGGAAATGGGCGCGGGGAGCCGGGCCTTCCCCCCCGGCCCGCTCCGGCCCGCGCCGGGCTCACCCACCTGTGTCTCCGATGATGATGTACTTGAAGAGGTACGCGTAGGCCATGGCCGCTCCCGGGCTGCCGCTCCCGGGCTGTCCCGCTCTCGCTCCGGCGTGACGCGCGCGCTCGCCGCCCGGGCTCGCGCTGCGGAGAGGCGGAAACGGGTTAACGGCCCCCGGGCGGCGCCTCCGCCCGCTCGCTCCCTCCTACCTCCGCCCC
The DNA here is from genome assembly GCF_029582105.1 of Oenanthe melanoleuca. Lineage (NCBI taxonomy): Eukaryota > Metazoa > Chordata > Aves > Passeriformes > Muscicapidae > Oenanthe > Oenanthe melanoleuca. Next base: position 9,374 of record NW_026612766.1, on the reverse strand, counting down.
CGCGCCGCCGCTGGCGGAGGGGCTCTGCTCGCTCGGCCTTGCTGTCCGCCCTCCCTCCCTCCTGCCGCGGCCCCGCAGGCGCCGGGAAAGGCAGAACGCGGCAGCGGCGGTGAGAACAATAAACAGGCGCCGAGCGGCCCCCGGACCCTCCGGCGACGTCAGCGCCCGCCCCCTCACGCCGCCCCGCCTCCGACCCGGAAATGCTGAGGCGCGCGGGCGGAGCCGCGGCCCTCGCTCCGCCGCGCTGAGGGCGGCGGCGGCTGCTGGGGGGCTCGGGCGCTGCTTTCCCTGAATCCAGGGTCGATCAGATGGGGGAGATGTCCGGGATCATCGAGTCCCAGCTGTGACTGGACACCACCATGTCAGCTACTCCGGAGCACTGAGTGCTACGTCCAGTCTTTCCTTACCAGGGACGGTGACTCCGCCACCTCCCTTGGCAGCCCATCCCAATGTCTCAGCCCCCTTTCTGCGAAGAAGTTCTTCCTGATCTCCAACCTAAATCTCTCCTCCCACATCTTGAGATTATGTCCTGTCATACGACAGCCCAGCCTCGCCTGGTTACAACCTCCTTTCAGGGAGTTGTAAAGAGTGATAAGGTCTCCCCTGAGCCTCTCTTCGTCCGGGCTAAACCCCGGCTCCCTCAGCTGCTCCTCACGGGGTTAATACTCCAGACTCGTGCCCTTCCTTGGACCAGCTCCGGCACCCCGATGTCCTTCCTAAATAGAGGGGCCGAAAGCATAAACCCTCTGAGAATAGCCAGCAATGAGCTGTTGGTACAAGTTTATCTTCATCACATGAGTTCTGGCCTGAAGGGGTTTTTTCTCTTTCTGCTTCTGTCTTTCCTCACTGAACTGAAAGCAGTGAGCCAGGGGAACAACCTAAAATCACAGCTAGTGTTTAGGACTTTTACTTGGAGTTCGCATGGGAGTGGTGAGCTGGAAGAGGTTCACCATCATCCACAGTCGAAGCTGCTTAATGAGGCTGGTGTACCCTGACCTTTGGACGTGGAGCAGTCAAAGGCAGCCTGGCTCACCTGTCACATCCACACTGAGGCCACATCAGGTGCCTGCCAAGGGTAATGTGGCAGGACACTCCAGTCAGATGATGCTTGTTTGTTGACTGTGGGATGGGGGGACTGTTCAAGAGCCATTGGCACATTCTTCATATAAACTCCCTTTTTACTCCTGTTCTGGCTGTCTGGTAGAATGGGAGTAAAAGGTGCCTGTCTTTCAACTTTCTAGAGGTTTTTATTTGTGGTCAACAGCTTGGACAGCATTGACCTGCAAGGCTTTTAACAGGCGTGCATCCAGCTTACTTGTAAAAATCTTAAGTAAAGCTGATTGTGCCAGATCCTGTTGCCATATTTCATGGCTTGAAACCCAAAATTAAGCTTTTTTTTTTTTAAATAAATTCCTCTCTGCTATGGACGTGCAAAAAACCCCTCCCAACAGCATTGTAAAGTGAAAGGAGCTCCTTTATATATTATAAGCATATCTACTTTTTCCCCATGAAAAATTCACATTTTCAATTACTGCTTGTCAGATGTTTGCCTCCTATTTTTTGTTTTTTTTTTCTCCTCCCTACTTCTATTAATTTCTCAACACTATTTATTAAGTGTAGAGCCCAAAACAGCAGTTCTCATGTGTCTCTAACCACCTTCATCACCTCAAATTTGGCAAATGAGTATCTCCAGTCTTGTCCCTCTCTGAACATGTTTTTTTTTAATCAACAACATCTGAATTTAATTTCTGATACTAGATTCCTATTCTAGACAGTGACAACTCAAATGTATCATTTGGTGTCTCCTTATTAGCACTGTTTTTCCCCTTGCTAAATTTCAACAATTTTGATCATGGCCCCTCAGTTTAGGAAAAATATTTGATTTTTTTCTCTTTTCGTACTATGTCTGTCATTTTGTTACCCAGGCTGTTCATTACAATATTGAATGTCTTGCATGGAGAGGACAGAACATTGAAAAGTGGCACGTGAAATTTTCTCCTAGTTTAAAAACCCTTTCCACACTGAAAAGAGCAATTTCTCTATTATTTTATTTGCAAGTAGTATCGATATACATTTTTGTTAATAAACAATTCCTAGCCAGAACGAGTTTTCTGAGAGAAGCAGGTTTTTGCCTTGCTTCCTATGAAAGTTAGGCTTCTATTTTCACATATCCCTGTGTGTCTCTCTTTCCTGCCCCAATAATGATCATGCAATCTGGCATCTAGATGGAGCAGGGTACCTCAGCTGAAGGAGAGGCTGCAGTTGGGGTCAGCTGTCAAACCCAATCAAGAATTCACACTAAAACAAGTCTTCTCAAGTGCTCCTTCAGCAGCTAAGCCCTTCAGCTGGCATTCATGCTGTTGGCATGGGTTTGTGTGACCTCAACCACTGGAGACAAAGCTGTAGGAGATCAGGCCATAAGCAGATAAGATCTCATCCAGTATAAGTAAAGGTAGCTGTGCTAGGGATGGGGCAGCTCTGCTCCTCTTAATCTGCGTGTGGACCCTCCCTTGTTCTGGCACTGTCAGAGTCATCTACTGAATAGGAGAAGTGGCTAAGCTTTCCTTTTTTGATATTAGCTTTCAGGCAAAATCATCCTGGGTCCCACAGCCACACCAACAAATTAAATAACCTCATCTGTTGGATCTCACCTCTGTCCAGCCATCCTCACTGCTCCCAAAGGGTCCTGTGGTTGTGAAGGCTAAAACCCACTCTATGAGATCAGTCATGCAGACAGATATCAACTCTCAGGATGAGCTCTTTTCTTTAGCTACTTCTCCTGTGACTGGCAGGATGAAGGAGAGCTGTGTGGGCTTTCTTGTCCTTCAGCTTTCCTCCAGAGACCTATTGCTGTTCATGACATGCTCCAAGTCTCCATTAGTACTGTTAGGGATTCCTACATGATTGAGCCATGAAGGGTATGTCAAGTCTTGACAATCTGTCCTCAATATCTCAGGGTGATAAATCTGAAGTGTGTTTGATGGTGACAGAGTTTTTAATAGGGACTGCAGCTATAGGATAAGGGGTAATGGTTTAAAACCAAGAGAAGGGAAATTGAGACTAGGTATGTGGAAGAATTCTTTTTAGCGTGAGGTTGGTGAAGCACCGAAAAAGGTTGCACAGAGAAGTGGTAGGTGTCTCATCCTTGGAAACATTCAAGATGGACAGGGAGATGTCCCTGCTTGTTGCAGGGAATTTGGACTCAATGACTTTTAAAACTCCTTTCCAACCCAAAGTATTTTATGATCGTATGAGTGCATGATTCTATGATTCTGTTTACATCCCTCATGGGATTTGATCTCTTAATTCCCAAATTATGCAATCTTCAAGACTTCCAGACAAGCCAAGTTGGCCTGGTGTGACTGAATGAGATGTGATGAGTAAAGGGAATTCCGTTTTGTAGCAGTGAGATTTGCTGATGGGGAGAAATACCGACAGTGCAGAATCCCAGTGAAATGGAAGGTGCCTTTGACATCACAGCTGGGCTGTCTGACAGCTGGGGGAAGGCAGCCCTACCTGTTTGTGCTTTGGCAGCCTGGTGAGCCAGGCAGGTAACCAGCTTGCAGGTGACTCACGTGGCAGGGCAGTGCCCCACTGACTGCAGTGGCTGCTCAGCTTTGGCCAGCAGCTGCACCCTGGACAGATAACCAGGACTCTGCTGGTTGGCCAGGCAGCCAGGCTGCTCTGTGGAGTATTTCAGTCATCTGTGATGGTTAGGGATAGTTATTGAACAAGTGTTAGAGATAGTTTTTGAATCAGTATTTGGGATAGTAATTCAATCAGTGTTTGGTAGAGGCTTGTTAGGATAATATACAATAATTTGCTGCTTATGCTATTCCATGGTAAGTACAAGGTAACGTGCTGCTGGAGAAGAGACTGTTCCTAACTTATTGAATGTTATCAGCTGTTCTACAAATCTGAGATGCCTCCAGCTAGACATTAATGCAAAATTGATTTTCCTCCAAATTATGTGTACCATATATCATGCTAAGTACTAATAGGAGGCATGCAAATAGCTACTGTAATCCTTTTTGTTTTTTACTTCTCACCTGCTAAATTTATGTTTTCCAGGGAAATTAATATCTTTTGTTAAGCATTAATACTTTGACAGAAGGCTACCATGTAGTCAGACTTACTTATTTAAAAAAAAAAATTGACATAAAAGAAGCATTGGTAATTCAATATTGAAGAATTTCAAAGGATTGCTTTTATTTATCTTTTTTTATTTATTTATTTTTTATTTTTGTTAACGTTGTGACTACTCATCTGTTAATGACTGTACATCACACAATCAAATATTTCACTATGATGACTGTGTCAGGATTATATTTTGGCAAATTTGGGAAAGTTTCTGGATAGACTTTGGAAAAGTATGACTTGCTGTTTTTTCTGTGTCACTCAGTTTTTTCCTGAATTTTCCATTTAGCAAACTCACTTGGGGTTTAGAGAAAAGCCTTAGGCTTTGCAGGATCCTTACCACTAAAATTACTATTTAGGAAAGAGGCTTGGAGTCATCCAAAGCTTGACATACTCTCCAGAGCAAAGCATTAGACTGGATTTTTTTCAAAAACACAAAAGCAGAACTCTAGCATAACATTTCAAATACAAGCACTTTGATTTTATTTTGTCCAGTAGTATAATTTAGCTGTTATCTCTAAGTAAATCTCTACCCACACTTCAGTCTAGCTTAAAATTTTTAAATCATTCAGTTGTAAGGTCGAATTTTCTATACAGATGCTGAGTAGGAAATGTTATTTTCTGGTGCCTGTCATTCAATTTGTCTGCACATGCTTCTTCTGAACATTAAATGTAGGCTATAATTTTTATTACTTGTGAATTTTAACACCAGATTTGTATTATACTTAAGAAACTAGGCAATATACAGCATTTTTTATTTATTATAAATGTTGAGAATGGGACCCCACTTCACATGGAAATAAATAAGAAAGCAGATCCTGCAAGAAGAAGGTCACATATATCTAAATCTCAGTGAAGATCTGCCTTTGTAAAGAGCATTTCTAAATACATGTTAAGTCTATAAAGGTGAACTGGAGACAGCTTCTGAGTCAAGCAGGTGGAAATCCATGTCTATGAGTGATGTGTGGCTTGGGCTTTGCAGGTCCTAGATCAGGCAGCTTTGGCTGAGATTTCTGCTAACAGCTGCCTATGTGTGCACAGTTTACATCATTACTTTTGATCTGGTGAAAAAAGAGATTTGGGAATTAGTTTCTTTTTTGAAGCATTTCTTTACAATAGTGTAGTATTTAAATAACAGCTTAAGTTAGATGCTCTTGACTAAACATTAAAAGTAAAACGCCACATTTCTCCAGTCACTGTAATTTTAGAATATTTTATTGCAGTTCAATTACATTGATAAGTCATTTTTGGAAGTGAAAAAGTCAGTTCTAATAGCATTTTTTGTTTTCAAAATATAGTCCTGAGACTACATTTTTATGGCAGTGCAACAAAAAGTAAAGTATAGTTCTAGAGTTTCCAGCTGTGTTCATATTTTAGGTTCTTACTCCCCTGAAAATATTTGCATGACTTCTGCTTTATCCCTGTTTATTTACTAATGGCTTTTGCCACTGTTATCATTTCACCCTGTTTTTCCTTGCAAATAACCTTGTTTTTCACTGCCTTGATGTAACAATAAACAGTTTGTTAAGACAGCATGTGATAAATTTTAATACAATTTTCTTATAAAAACAAGGAACACAATAGGATCCATGAAATAACCTTGAAATGCCTGTAAAACAAGCAGAAAGAAATGTTGATTTTTAAAAAAATTATTCTCAGGAAGTGCTTGTGTAACAAGATCCACAAAAGCATGGAGTGATAGTGCTAAACAATGTCAGAGATCCATGCAGAAGCCTACTTAAACTGACATCAAGGTAAATTTTCAGTATTTTTTTTTACTTTAGAGATAGTTTTTTCTTAATTTTTTTTAGAAGTCTGTTAAGAGTTGTTTTGGCAATGCTTTCAGAAAGAGAAAGTGGAAGCTAAAGTTATCACACAGGCTCACAGAAGTGAAAATAATTGTGAATCCTTCCTGTCTACTCAGAGCAGGAAGTGAGACAGCTTTAAGGGAACTGGTTTGCTGGAAAAGGAATAGGAGCAGACAAGCTTGGACACATTTTTTTCTAGTCAAATGTATTTAATGGTTAAAAATAATATTTTAAATTTCTTTTTCTCTTCTAGTAGTAATAACTTTTTTTCTTTTTCATACACTCCTATTGATGTTTTTTGATGGCTGTAGAAAATATGGAACTGTGTAAGACTCTGGAAGTCAGCAGTATTGCTAGAGGACCTGAGTTGAGGATATCTTAGGGACAATGTCACAGAAATGATCTTTATCCACCAAGATGTTAGCAAGATGTTACCCTATATTTTTGTCAAAAAGGTGTAATAGCAATTTCTGGTAATTCAAACAAAACTGTTTGTATCTAAACCATATCTAAAATTATGTTAAAGTCTTTAAGTTTCTATTGAAATTACTTAAAATTTAACAAAACAAAATAGCATAGAACTAGAGGTTTATTTCTCTTTTAAGTACTTCTTCATTATGCATTCCACTTAATATTTTTAATCAAAAGATGTTTTACTTTAAAAATACATGTGTAAGCTCCTTTGATATTCAGCCATTGCTGATGTAGAGGGCAGCATGTGCTTCTACATGTATTTTCCTTCATTTGATTGAGTGCTTTTTAAAACTCCAGCCATCCTAGGGTTATTTCAGCACAATGTCCCTCACTTCAGGCTGTGAAGGTCAAACCAAAGCTGTTTTTGCCCACATGAGCTATACCATTGCAGCCTTCCATTGTAGGCTAGGGAGTCTTTAATGCCACAGATCAGAAGGTGGGCAAGTATTAGTTGCTTTCTCTTATTTCAGATGCCTTATCCATTCATACACTGTTTGAGAGAGGTAAACAGTACCTCCTGGAATGGAAAAAACCCCAAGAGATTGAATTGCAATGGAGCATACCCCACCATCCCCCAGCCATCAGCTTCCTTTAGTTTTAGATGTCAAATAGGTGTAGGTATTCATTTCTACATGTTTATTGACTACTTGTTGCTATGGTCATGTGTTATAAAGGAGTACGAAATTTTGAATTTCAAGTATTCTATCTTATGTTTCACAGCAAAAGCTGCATCAGAAAAGCAATTTCCCTGGCTTCAAGGCCCAGTTGATTTTCATCAGATTTATCTTTGGCAGACAGTCTCTTCTGTGATTCTATACTTTACCATGTTAAAAGGGGGACTTTTCAATTCTCTGTTTACAGTTCACAATGGAAAGAAGCATGTCTTTGCTTAAGGAAGCTCTTGTCTGCTAAAACTAAAACTGAGATTATATCAATAACCACTGTAATTCCATCTTTTTTTTTTTTAACAGTGAGGCTTGTTTAGTTATCACATGCCATCATAATTGCTTAGCATAGAAAATGGTTGCAGTTTTTGGCAGCGCCAAGCCCTCATCACCATAAAACTTGTCCTGTGGTATGTTGACAGTTTTCCAAGGCCTATCTGTATTTGCCTTTTTTCCCCTACTATGTCTCTCTTTGCTATTTTCTTAATTTTCTTCAGAGTTACTTTAATTTCTGTTCTGTAATAAAGAATTTAATGAAAATTAACAAAGTGGCTTCCTGGGTAACAGTTTCAGTCATGGTATTTTCTTCCAATGTTTTCAAAAAGTAAGATGACCAGTCTTTTACAGAACTTCTTGGTGCTGTAGGAAAAAAATGCACAGTATATAGTACTTTAGGAGGTGTGAGCCCAGAGCAGTCTACAGATTATTAGAAGTAATGTAGTGTTTCAGAAATAACCTCCAAGCTTCCTCCTTTTAGAAAATCAGCCATTTAACAACTGGCTAAGGCCATAAAACAATGGACTCAGCTTGCTACCTTATGTCCTGTAGGGATTGGGAGCCTACTCCTAGTACTCCTACTCCTAGTACTCCTTGTAGTGGTTTTCTTTGACAGAGATGATAGAGGCATACAGGCAAGAGCCTAAATTAATTTTTCCATGAGCAGCAGTTATGTGGAAATTGTCCATAATTGTTCTTGCCATGCACATGAACCCTGCTGCATGAAGGGGAAAAGCAGAGCTGTCCCTGACAATAACAGTAACCATGACCATACTTTATAAATTCTTTTGGCAGTAGCAGTCAGGCCATAGCCATCCTCTCTCATGTATGTGCTCTGTGTAACACAGAATTATTTGGTCTTTCTCTACTCAGTAAATGGGGTGCTGCCATGTTGCATCAGACTTACCATGCTGAAGGGATGCAATAAAATTCTCCCATCTCTTAGGAATGCAACTTGTCTTGGCACAGAAAGAGATGAAACAGCCAACCTCCCCAGAAAGGTATGGCAGCACTAATCTAATTTATGTGACTTAGACTAAGTGGAAATTGTATGCTGTTGCCTCAAATCAAGGTATTAAAGCTGTTGCCTCAAATGAGAGCAATGGCAGTGTATAGTTCCTCTAGTATAATGCCAGGTGAAGCAGAGAAAATGCATAGAAAGACTTAGGACAATTATAATATTTATGGTAAATGTAAATGGAGCAAGTGATGCAATGTTCATTTAAGTAGTATAATGTCATGTATAAAATAAAAACAACTGTTTTGGAAAAAATATGTTGATTACACTAGAGATTGGAAAGAAGAAGAGAAGAAAAAGGAAAGATAACTACAGATCAATTATACAAATGGGTCAGTTTCCAAAACAAAGAGGCAATACAAAGCTTCACAGTCCTATTACCATTTCCTAGTAAATTATTCCCTAATTTGTCTGAATTAAGCCTGCTTCTTGTTCCACTCTTATTGGGAAAAAATGTAATTGAGATCTATTTGAACATTAACTAGATGGTTTACTGAATATTCCATTCATTCTGTGGCTCCTTCTTTCAGGTTTCTTCTTAATAAATTGATTTTTCTGTCTGTAATTTGCATTTAAATTATGAAAAAAATAATGAAGATTTTATATGCATGTACTTTCTTAGTTTAAAATTTTGCCGTAATAACAGTGGGAAATATTTATTTTATGTAAGTCAGTTTGGAAGAAGGATTTGTCTTATTTTTTGGAATGGTTCAGTAGGTCAGCTTTATAAGCACTAAGTTTGTGAGTGTCTCTTAAAACAGGCAAACATTTTATCTTACATCTCAGATAAAGATCAAATAGGTTTAAATACCAGACTTTCAGTAAGCAGATATTTGACCATATGTTCTGAGGTGAGTAAATTTTTGTCTAAGTTGGGCTCTGCCTTTTCTGTGAAAAAGAACAATCACATGTCTTAACTGATGCTTAATAATATGTGTGATCTACTGAGTTTCACAGAAAAAGACTTGAAGTGACAAACTGACCAGTAAGAAAGAA